>NW_009726801.1:0-3251 GCF_000703405.1 Apaloderma vittatum
TCTGGGCGTGTGAGCTGTGTGCGGCCGCAGCGGAGCTGAGCTAATGCTCTAGGTTGAGGCTGGAGGTGAGGCGGGGTACCGACATTAGAACATGACGTTTTCGCCCCTGTGTGGGTGCGCAGCGGGCAGGGACGTGTGCAGGGCAGGAGGGATGCCGCGGCGGCTTGAACCGCGGCAGGCACCGCAGGACGCCCACCGCGGCAGGCACAGCAGTCTGCCGCAGCACTGCAGGCTTGTCGTAGCTAGTCCGAATAATAGCTCCTTCCTAATGTTTCCTCCTTTTCTTTCGATCTCTGCCTCTGTTGAAACCACATCTTGGTCTGTCAGTTTGCATTAGCTTTCTCGTTTTATGTAATCAGACGGTGTAATGATGTTACAGATGAGCGAAGGTGAAGTTTACTCTGCCAAGAGCGGTGATTGCTTTGGACCTCTGGGTTTTGAGAGCCTGGAAAGTGTCTTCATTGTCTGAAGATGTACTGCTTAGTCAGCCTTAGGAAGCGTTAGTTTTGGATGTTTGCTTTTTAGACAAATGGGAGCAGTAATTCAGTAATAAATCTAAGAGATTTCTCATTAGGTTCAGTGGGTGATGGTCAGTCAAACAGGTTCATGAAGTCTATCTTGGCTGAAGATGTCTCTAGAATCGGTAGAACCTAGTGAGCAACAACACTTCATCTTTCTAGGTGCTTCAGATGGCAATGGTACCTGTAGCTAAATGGCATTAAAGAGGAAAAATTATGGTGAATGGTGCATTACTCTGGATCATCATGGATCCATGTAGTCCAGTAGGAGCAGTCTTTACTTAGATAAGAAGTTTACAAAGCTGTGCTGTAGCAAGGCTTAAACTTCTATGCTGTCTTTATGGCCAGTGCAGCAGTTTTGTCTGTACTGATAATTGTCATTACAAAATCTTTATAATCAGGAAAAAATTTGCACTATGGATATACTTTGGGATATCTGAAGCATATGTGCATATCCTAAATAATCTTGTGTAATCAAGAAAAACAAAGTATATTCGAATTAAGACTATAAGAGTCATAAGGCTTGAGGGTTATGCAGCTAAAACAATGAGGATTTCCCTCTGCTTCTGTCCCAAGGGTTACCCTCTGCTTCTGTCTGGGGCGTAGATTCTTGACCTTGCCCTGCAGTGTGATATCAATTTACACACCTTCCACTGCCTCCTCCATGCAGCATTTGGATCACAGATGTCCTAGTCTGATGCTTTAGCGTGCTGGAGGGTTGACAAACTTTACTTTCCCTTGGGCTTGTTTACCTCCTACTCCCAGGGGGAAAAAATGCAGGAAATGCATAACACAAAGTCTCTTGACACCTGTAACTTTAAACACATTGAGTTATGTGTTTCAGTGAAACTCTAGCTGAGGCAAAAAATAAGTAAGTGTAGGGATGGGAAAGATAGTGGATATAGGACCAAATTATCTTTCTCTTCTCCTGTGTGATTGAGAGAGGCCCTTAGAAGAACATAGGTGTTAAGCCTGTGTGTCTAAAGAGGGACTCTTAAATTTTCTTTACTCTGAAAAGTTTATATTGATTGTGGACTCCTACTCTCTCACTTTTTCCCTTGCCTTCCCCTCCACATGCACTTTGATGTCTGCTCAAGTGACAGAGGTAACTACCCAGATAAAGTGACGTTACAGGTAATGATAACCTGTTACCTAATATCTCCACTAAAGAGACCATGAAACCTCAAAGGCAAAACTTCTTTAACTGTAATACTGAATACTTAAAGCTATGTAGACTGGCTTCAACTGAGGACTGAACTCCCAGTCTTGATGCGATATCCCACTGTACCACAAAAGTGCTACCAGTAGCCTAGCTGTGGTCACCAAGGTAGCTCTTGCTGTTGCTTGGTAAGGATCTTGCATTTTTTCTCCTCTCTCTTCTGCCTCTGCCTTCCCTATAGTAGAGTGAAGTAGGGGAAGAAAAATAAATTTCACCATCTCAGCAATATTGCACAGAAAACAACTTTCAAGTTACAGTGACCAGACTTATGCGTAGGCTCACAGCACTTCAAGCGGATGACTCCAACTGTGTATGTCTGACTTTTCCTGTTTCAGTCAAACCATTCCTTATGCAGGTTCAGCTTTTCCATCACAAGTTTTCCAGAAGGGAAGGAAGGGAAAAAAGAGCTTTACTGTGATTTTTTTTTTTTGTGATTTAAATGGCTTTTTATTGAAAGGTATGATAAGTGCCCAAAGCAGAGTAGAATTAAGAACTAAGAAAAAGGGAGCAACGTTCCCTGCTCCGCCTTTGTGTGGCATTAAGCTATTAGATCAGTTTGGTTGCCTGAAACTTAAGTCTAAAGTTATTTTTAATTTGACTTAAGGAAACTTCCTCATCTACCTTCTACCCAGTAAGAGGGAGAGAATTCAGGGAAAGCAGTTTTTGGTGCACTGAGGAAAGAGAGTAACTCTGTCCCTGTTATCGGGAAGCTAATTCTTTCCTTCTAAACGATACTAGTGTGTCAGCTTGTGTTCTGTAATCTATAAAAAGAAAAATCTGCAGATTTCTGCCGTATCTGTCCTTAAACAGTGCGGTGGGGCTGTATCTGTATTCTGTGAGTGTGCTGGGTCTGCAGTGCTGGGTGTGTGCGTGCTGCATGTCGGTGTGCAGCTCTGCAGTGCTGCAGGCAACAGCTCCCATACTCTACTCTGTGCTACAGTAGGCACTGGCCGGCTGCTTCATCCACTCCAAAGCATGAATGGCCTGAACTACGGGGTTTTTTTCTCCTGCATGCTTTTGTTACATGTCCCTCCTTGTTTTTTGTGTGGAGGGACATTTTATATAGCATGGCATAGATGTGTAAAGGGAAAAACCACTTTTCACTGATACTGAGACTTGATTCTTATGGTTTATTACACTTTCAATTTGTCATGCAAAAAATAACACCTTATTAGAATGCCTTAATTAGCTGGTAGGTGGTGCCTTCATTAGTCATTGTAAATATACTCTGTGCCACTCATACAGGTCTATTAAGTTTGACTGCAAATCAAGTTCCTTAATTAAGGCAGGTAACAACACTTAAAGAACAAAGTTGGGAAACCAATGGTACTATTCCTGTAATCAGTGGAAGAACTGGATACATTTACCTTTAGACAAAACTCTCATGCAGACCACGTCAGATTAAAGTAAAGTCTGCAGAGGTGGCTGAAGTGATAATGAAAACATTCTCCATAACTCTAGGACAGCTTGCATCTCATTTGTACTTGCTGCATTTCATGCCTAACTTGAGTGCA
>NW_009726801.1:3274-33702 GCF_000703405.1 Apaloderma vittatum
TCCTTTACTGGATGATACAGTCACTGACAAGCTATTGTTAGTAATTAGGGAGCATACTTGTCAATATATGATTGCTGGTGTAAAGCAAGAGTATGTACAACCTAAAGATTAGAAAAATCAGTGCCTTCTAAATGATTTGGCCTTTCACTGTTCTGATCCAATCTTCTGCAACATGTTGGAAATAGCAAAGAATTACTTGGTTAAATTTAAAATTGCTGTAGAATCTAGTTATGTTTGGTGTATGTGTAGGCATTTTTACTATTTTTTTTCCCTCCATGTTCTACTCTGTGTCGGTTCAAGAATCCAACTGAAAACTTCCCTGCTGCAGAGCTGTTCTGTAGCAGTGGGGCTTTTTGCTACTTGGGTGTTCAGGCACCCTGAGCTGCAAGCAGTACCTGTGCAAAGAAGCAGCTAGTAGCTGGCAGGTGGTGGGGAAGGTGAAACTATGACAGTCCTATTATTTATCTTTTTTTGTCGTGAAACTACTGCATAACAGAGGGAGAAGTTCTAGACTTCCAGTCAGAAGAACATGTAAACTAAACCCAGAAATACTAAATTCTTACATCACTTTAAGCTTCCTATTTAAAGATTGTTGAAGTGTTGTGTGATAAAGGACAATGCACTAAACAGCAGATGCATGTGTACAGGACAGGTGAGTTTGCTTTTGCGATATGTCAGCTGGAAGAGCGAGATGGCCAGGCCACACTGCACGCTCTGTACAACATTTTTTTGTGAACATTACCTTCACTGAGGGCAGCCGTCTCTGTGATGATTAACGTCATGCTGTTTAGTCAAGGAAGACCTCCTTCTATGTGAGTTAGCACTGCCTTATTGCCCTAGTTGAAATAAAACCTCCTCCCCTACTACTTGTGACTCACTGACAGTGTGTCACCGTCCTTCTTTCCATGTCATGTGGATGCTAAGTCTTTTGATTGACTATGTTGTAACAGGTTCATGTGAAAGAGCAGCTTGCCTTCAAAAGACACTGTCTACCAGGTACCACAAAATGATACTCAAGTTGACTCCCAGTTCATTAGAAACATGGCTGTCACCGGAAACAGGGAAAATCTCCACTCTCCCACTGTGCTTTGTCAAACACATGAGACTCACTACTCTGGCTGTGACACTGTCCCTTATCACTGCTCTTGGCAGCAGTCACTTTTTATTTTGCCCACATGAAGGTGCTCTATTCAGATATTCTCTCTGGCTTGAAAGTTTCTTGTAGGAAGCCTACAGTAAAGCTTCAGGTTAGAAATGAACACTTTGAAGTCAGTAGTTGGGTTCTTGCTTTGTCAGGTGTTGCTGTTGAACTGTAACTAACCTGTGGTGTGGCTAACCCTGCACCTGCTTTTTACAGCAGTCAATAAATCCTAGTTCACCTTCCAGTGCCCTCCCAAGTGCCAGATCTTGATCTCAGCACTACACTCCTTCCTCATGGCATAAGTGAAGATTCTTGTCAATGGTGAGGTTCTGGACCAGCTGCATGAGCCCATTTTTCTGTAGAAAGTGAGGTACCATGCTGTAGTTACATGAGAAAATAGGTTGTCTTTGGTAGTGTGAGGTCCTGCTTCACCTTTATAGATAGCTGCTTGGATACTTGTTGAGCCTGTGCTGAGCTGATTAAATGCACTGACCTGGTTTTAAAGAGTAGAATAGCATGAACTCATACTGACTAAAAAGCAGCATGGTTTGAAGCCCTGGTGGGAAGAGGTGAGCAGTTGACTACTAGTTGCCTGCTAATTTTCTGTAGGAGCACTGTTGCACTGACCCGATGCTAATGAAAGAATAAAGCTACGACAGACCTCTATCATAGAACCATAGAACAGTTTTGGTTGAAAAAGACCTTTAAAATCATCAAGTCCAACCATTGACCCAGCCCTCCCAAGTCAGGCCATTAAACTATGTCCCTAAGTACTACATCTACTGACTTTTAAACACCTCCAGGGATGGTGACTCAAATGCCTCCTTGGGCAGCCAGCTCCAACCCTTTCAATGAAAAAATTCATCCCAATATCTAACCTAAACCTCCCCTGGTGCATCTTGAAGCCACCTGTGAGACAGAACCTTGTTTGCAAGAAAATATCACCTACAGAAGTGTGGCTTTAAAAAAAGGTGGATTCGTTGATATGGGCTTGATTATTGCCGTGTCTCCGTGCGGGAAGTGGTAGTGTCAGGGATCAATTCTTTTCCCTATACTGTGAAGGAAGATTCTCCTTGCTCGGGTTTAATCGGATAAAATAATTGACTGAAGACAATTGAACAAAATCCACTATCACTAGAAATTCAGATAATGAATGGCTAGCAAGTGACTGGTTTTAGCCCAGTTTTATGACAAAAATTAAAACCATTTAAAGCTATCCTGAGGAGGCAAGATTACTTAAGTTACATTCTTAAGACTGTCTTACTGAAACAATACAGCTGCCACTATGTCAGGAAGTACTTACCAATTCAGCTGTGGCAACAGACCTCTCAGTCCCACCCTGTGACTAGACCTACAAATAATCTTGCAGTCAGAGTAGTGTAGTTCTGCTGTTTAAAAGCTGGAAGAAAACCGGGCTGCTATAGATTAAGGATCTTCTGCACATCTCTTTTTGTTTGGCAATCTAATGAGGTAATGAGTTGACCCACTTTATCTGAGGAATTTTCCTTTCCAGGTTATGAGACAGATCTCAGAGACACAGAACTAAAAACTATCTAGTGATCAACTTGCCTTGTGTCTTTCAAACTACTTTTGCCAGGGTCTTTAGTACATGAATCCTTCCAGCACAGCCAGGTCCAGCTTTTAAAATAAAGACTGCTTGTTAATGTAGAAGACAAAAATAGACTCCAAGTAAACTTCTAAACAGAGTATGATACAGAAAAATCATGTTGAAACTGTCTGGTGCACTTACCAAGCACTCTTTCTGTTATCACATTGAGTTAACAGCATTTGAAACAACCAGTACAAGAAGCATTAATAGGCTGGCCTTGTGCTGTTGTAGACTTTGCTGATTCATCTTAAAAAAGCTATAACCAAGAAGCAGTCTGACTCAGAAGTGTGTTAAGGTACTTCAAGTTTTATTCGTATTGTGCTTCAAAAAAAGTTTTAGCATCTCCTGTTCATGTGGCATCTTTATATCTGGCAACAGGAAAATAAAGGTTGTTTGGTTTTTTTTTAATTTTAGATAAAAAAGGGCAAGTATATCAGGTTAGGGCACTCATCTTTTAATGGCTATAAACCTTTATTCTGAACCAAAGGTATGGAGGAGCCATATCAATACAGCTTTATTTTTGTGATGATGATGCTGAAACAATGGAGCTTTCTAGACTTAGCCTAGATTTTAGTGCCCCCTCCTCTTCAACTGCTTTCAGAGGGGCTACGTGGCAATTGCTTGATGTCATAAGGCAGCTTTGAGATGTTAGCTGCCCTTCCCTGGAACCAAGGAAGGGTCACAGGTTTTTGTTACAGGGTCCCTTTCCTAGGGGAGGAGGAAGCTCTGCCAAACAGCAGTTTTGCTCAGTTTTTGCATGTAGATGGGATTATGTATCAAATTTCAGCATCTTGGTTAGCTTTTGCTTCTCTTAGAATAAGGTAGAATTTTCCCCTCAAATTAATCTTAGTACATGTTTGCCCCTTTAAATTCTGCAGATTACTGGCAGCCTGTTCAGACTGGGTCTCAGATGTCATGAGTTGCTGAAACTTGACGGTAGTTGCAATACTCTCTGGAACTGGAGTTTCAAAATGGTAAAGAACACATAAGTATCTAAGCTTATCTGAAGGGCAAGGGACCGTGCTTGCCTTAAGATGAAAGGGCTGGTTTGGAAGCTAGTGGTGGAGAGACTGGAGAGAATAAACTTCTAATTATAACCAAGGAACCTTCTGGATTCTAATTATAAACCAGGGAACAAGCTAATGGGGAGCATATATGGCCTTTAGGGGGTCAAGAGGGCACTTAATGACACAGAAGAAAGGTCCTGCAAATAGCTTTATTCAGGAACTGTTCCACATTAAATTCCAAAAATAGTCTTGCATTTCTTGGTGTTTCTTCAATGGGTTCTCTAGCTTTTTGCTGACTCGGGGATATTAAGGCTTCATTTTTATTTTTTTTTTTCATTGGGTGAGCGTATGCTGCAGTACTAGTATTCAGTTAAAATACTTGCAAGCCAGCATGGTGTCTGAGTCTAATACTAATGGAGAATCTGGGAATGGAGGTAAGGTCACTATTTTTGCTTGCAGACTCAGATTCTTGTAATTCTTCCCATTTGTTCTTTAATTCTAAGACTTCAGTCATCAACATTAGAAAATTAAATCTTTGATATTTAGCATATAGAAACTAAGATCACAAATCAAATGCTGGTAATTTTTACTAAAACTGGAAAGCGGCACTTACCCTGTGAAATGAGCACTGGAATACTTTCTGTACTGTGGTAGAGACAAATTCTGGTTAAATGAATTTCTGAGGAAGTCTTCTGAATCAGTACAAAACAATTGCTCTGATAGCTCTAAAATATATATTCTCAATTTTTACTTTTAAAATGATAATTAGTTCTAGCTTAATACAGAGCTTACATTCTCAAAATGTGCTGTTAGATACAAGAAACTTCAGTGTACCATGAAAAAATATGCTTCAGATAACTAAAAAAATGCTCCTTTCAAACGTGGTGACATGCAGCAGTGTGTACAGTATAAAAGGACATTCTGGCAGGTGACAAGGTAGACAGTCTTGTGGAAATTCTGAATCCCTCTGTAGCACTGCCATTGTAAGGCCTGACTTTGTTAAAGACTCTTTAAATAAAACGTTGTTGTGCTTTTAGGACTCATTGGAAAAAGAGCACTTGTAACAACTAATTAGCTATTACCTATCTAGAGACTGAATGATATTTCAGGTTAGAGTATGTAGCTATATGTGAAATACTCAGAAAGCCTCTTGCTGTGCACTCCCACAAAACAAAGATTAAAGTGGAAAAATAGTTATAACTTCTGGAATTTAAAAGCACTGACTTTAAATGACATTCAGAGTCGGTGTCACCTGCAGTAAAAAAAAAACTAAAAAAACCCTTCCCTGCCTTGCCAACAGCTGACCCCGATAGTTCTGTTTCTTTTGCTGTATTGTTTTCCCTGTCTGTAAGCTCAGCACTTTAGGTAGATTGTCTGTAGAAGATCTTGATCTTTGTGGGCATGTACATGGTTTTGTATCCATGGGCTTTTTAATTCTCTGGACAATACAGTCAAAGCCTTTGACAGTGATCGTAATACTGGGCACATAATGCAAGCAGTGATTAGATATTTAATTTCCCATAAATGAAGGAGATTTATAGTGGGACAAGTCACTCTTGCTTATTCTAGCTGCAGCCAGTTGGATTCTTCCCTACACCACAAGCATGATTGCAACTTGAGGAGCTGCTGACTGTTCCCCTTCTATCTTCCCCCTGACTTCTGGTGTCTTTTAGCTGTTAGTCTGATAGTCTTAAATCTTTCTGTCAGGTCTGTTAGTAATCAGGGCAATTGGCCTTATGCCCCAGTGGGTGAACTGCTAACGAGCTCCAGGTGGTTGTCCATGGGCTGCTATAACTTCAACCTTCTCTGCACTCTGAATAGAACAAAGCCCACAGCACAGCCTTTGTTTCTGACCTGAAACTGGCTTGCATAAACTGCATATTAAGTAAGAGAGGGGGCTAGGATATGTTACTGACTTAGCTATCTGCATTTTTTATTTTGTAGATGCTCACAGGAGAGACAGTTGCATGATTTTTACACTAACATGTACTTAGTGCTTCTAAAAGTCCATTTTTTTGATTGAACTGTAGATATAACAGAGAATGCATTTGTCTATGTGAATATTTAAACAAGTGTTGTGACTTATTCTAGTGGATTGGTAATGTAGGTAACTGAACTAGTGCTCCCATGTAATACTAAATTATTGAATGTTTAGTAACTAGAATATGTAGTTATCTGTTAGTAAATAATAGAATCATACAATGGTTTGCATTGGAAGGTACCTTAAAGATCATCTCGTTCCAACCCCCTGCCATGGACAGGGAGACTTCCCACCAGACCAGGTTGCCCAAAGCCCCATCCAGCTTGGCCTTGAACGCTTCCAGAGAGGGGACATCCACAGCTTCTCTGGCCAACCCATTCCAGTGTCTCGCCACCCTCACTGTGAAGAATTTCTTCCTAATATGTAATCTGCATCTTCCTGCTTTCAGTTTAAAGCCATTACTCCTTGTCCTATCACTACAATTCCTGATAGAGTCCCTTCCCAGCTTTCCTGCAGGCCCTCTTTAAATACTGGAAGCTTTGGAATTCTCTCCAAGCTGAACAGCCCCAGCTCTCTCAGCCTGTCCCCACAGGGGAGGTACTCCCATCACCTTTGTGGCCTTTCTCTGCTCCGGATTCACTTCATCAATCCATGTCCCCAGAGCTGGACAGAGTACTGCTGGTGGGGTCTCACGAGAGTGGAGTAGAGGGTGAAAATCACCTCCCTCGACCGGCTGGCCACGCACTTGTTGATGCAGTCCAGGATGTGATTGGTGTTTTGGGCTGTGAGTGCACATCCCTGGCTTATGTTCAGTTTTTCGTCTACCAATCCACTTGTGACCTAGCCTCTATTTGTGCTTTGGATTGCCCCATCCCAGGTGCCAGGACCTCGCACCTGGCCTTGTTGAACTTCATGAGGTTTGAACAGGCTCGCCTCTCATCACTGTCCAGGTGCCTCTGGATGGCATTCCTTCCCGACTGCATCACAGAGCATGCTGTCATCACCCTTGCTGATCCCACTGTCTATGTCACCAACAAAGATGTTAAACAGCACTGGTCTTAGTATTGACCTCTGAAGAATGGCAGTTCTCACTGGTCTCTAATCAGATGTCAAGGTGTTCACTGCAACTCTTCTGAGTGCAGACAATTCCTTATCAACCGAGTGGTCCGTCTGTGAAACCGATATCTCTCTAATTTAGAGACAGGGATGTCATGTGTGACAGTATCAAATGATTTGCACAAGTCCAGGTAGATGACTTCACTTGTTTTTCCCTTGTCTACTAATGCTGTAGCTTCAATCCAGAAAGCTATCAAATTTGTCAGATATGATTTGCCCTTAGTGAAGTAGTGTTGGCGGTCACCAATCACCTCCTTATTTTCCACTTGCCCTAGCATAGTTCCCAGGAGGATCTGCTCCATGATGTTGCCAGACACAAGAGGTGAGACTGATTGGCTTGTAGTTCTCCAGGTCTTCCTTTTGTTCCATTTTAGAAATGGGAGTTATGTTCCCCTTTTCCAGTCAGCAAGAACTTCATGGCTTCTTGAATATGGTGGAAAGTGGCTTGATGGCTTCACCTACCAGTTCCCTCAGGACCCACAGATGTATCTCATTAAGTCTTATGGACTTGTGTACCTTCAGCTTCCTTAGATGTTCTCGAACCCAATCTTCTTCTATGCCGGGTGGTTCTTCAGTTCTCCCAGTCACTGCCTTTGCCTTCTCCAGCTTGGGCAATGTGACTGGAGCATTTGCTGGTGGAGACTGAGTTAAAAAAGTCATTGAGTAACCTCAGCTTTCTCCATATCCTGGTAGCCAGATCTGTTGTTTCCCTCCAGAAAGGGCCCACATTACCCTTAGTCTTCCTTTTATCTGAGGCACATATAAAAGCTAAACAATTAGACTAGAAATTGCACTCTTTTGTGTTGATGCTGGTGCAGCTTGGAGGAAAGTTTTCTTTGCTTCCCGCCGCTTGCCTTCGCTGATAAAAAAGTGTAAGGCATCGTGAGGAGTTGCTTAGTGAAACTTGGCTCAGGTTGCTGATCTGGCTCCTGTGCTACGAAAATCAGGGATCAAAACCCAACCAAACAAAAAGTAGTGTATAGTTACAAGTAGAATAGTAGCAGAGATTAGAATGCAGTTCACACTTTTAAATACATATATTTTGTTTACTGAAGCCTAGCACAGCATCTGGGTTTACTGCAACAATGTGCTGATATTAGGACTGTTTTGCATTCCTTGCAGTAAAAAAAGTAAGAAAAGTCCTCTAAAGCAGCTAGGAGGCAAGCTGTGGGCTACCTACCCGCTCATCTCAGCTACTGAAAATAAATAGTGTATTGATGTTTCTCTTGTATATCAAAAGTCTAAATACTTAATTTTTTTTTAATGTCTTCATCTTCTAGTAGTTGTGTTCCCAGAACCTTCTGTCTAATAGGTGTTGATTCTTTATCTTGACTATTCGTGGGAAAAATTTTTGAACCCATCTGCTTTTGTGCAAAGAACAGCCTGTGTTACAGATGCTCCCAAACTCTCTCTAGCAGCGTGAAATTGACCTGTCTCCCATTTCTTTAGACCTCTTGCACAGTTCCTCGCCTCAGCCTGGACACTGCAAAATGAGCAACCTGGGGTTGTCCTGGTTGAAAATAAAAGCAAAAATACATACAAGGATTATGAGAACTTAAATCTTCTCTTGGCCTCGGTAGCAGTTACCAGCTGTATAGATTCAGCTCAGAATGATGGCCTTTATTTGTCTGTGACATTTATTTAATGGTATAATCTCTCTAATAAAAATATGAGCTATGAGAAGTATCTTTTTCTTGAATGAGCAGCCTTTAGTTGAATGACTGATCTATTTTGAGGCTGTCATTTGCTGTGTTTTACGGAGATTATTTCTTCACTGCAGCCAGAATTGTTGTTTGATATCCCTCCAACTTAACTGTATATTGTGCATTTCTTTACAGAAGCTGAAGCTGGCTTTCTGTCAGGACATCGCATGCAGAACGTATTGATCCTGTTTTTCAGGATAAGTGTAGAGAAACATAAATTCTTCTCAGTCTCATGTTAGTTTAGTACAGTTTCTCTTAATTACCACTGACTTCAGAGTTAGGTACAGCATGGGGAAAAATCTTTGGTCAATGATCCAACTAGAATATTCTTATTTGCCATAGTTTCCCTTACAGGTGACTGCCTTCCTCCTAGTTTCCAGATACTCCTTTCTTTAAATGAGAAGAACTTCCTGGTTGAGGACCAGATGGGGCTTTGTGTGTCTTGGAGAACTTGATACACGATTTTAACAGAGGTTTTCAGGATTGCGTAGAGGCCCAAGTAAAGATTTGGTCACTTCTGCAGATAAGGAGGCCAACTGGGTTAATTAAAGGATGTTTACAAAAAATAACAGCATATTCCTTTGACCTATTTAAAACTGTGTAGGAGAAAGCATTACTGAGCAGGAAACCATTTCATGAGGTGTTCAAGCTGATCAGAGAGTATGGCTGCCAGTCTGTCCTTTTATCTCCCGTCTTCCACACCCTTGGGTACATGTTCCTGTTCTGCCCTTTACACCAGCACTAACAGTCATGCACTTGGCCAGATGAGCAAGTGCTTCTGAAAAACCTCTGTGTGTGTGTTAGGTTTGATTTGGGTGTTTTTGACAGGTTGGTATGAAAAGGTAGTACTGTGGCAAAGTGGGGGATAGTAGCAGATGACTGGAGGTCGCAGGAGAACAGGATGGTCTAGGTTGTCTTCAGCCACTCTTAAAAGCATAGCCAAGTTTTGTGAGCACCATACTTGGTTCTGAACTAGGTGGTACAGTATAACTGAAACAGAAACCTAAAGAGTCTCTTTCTGTTCATATCTAAAATCTAAATAATGGAAGATCTATTTTTATAGGTTATAGACTTAATTAGGAAAACATTCCTAAATTTTAAGTAGAATGCACAGTATTTTCAGACACTGAAGCTACCTCTTCTGTGAACAATAGTCTTTGCTGGACTTAAATATTTATGGCAGCTGTTGGCTGTAAAAGAGGCTAATTCAACTATATATGCTTCCCCACCCCCACCCCCCGCCCCCTCCATTTAGGGAAAAACAGCCCATGCAGCCTGCTGGCAGAGTCATATGAACACTTTGAGTATCAGAATCCAACTTCTTATGCCTCCATTTAAGCACTGAACTCTGAAGTTAAAGGTGTGATAAATGCCACGGATCAGAATAATAGCGCAGTCTTACCCATGTTGTAAAAAGGCCGTAGTTTGGTTTGGTATCCAGCACTTCAACTTGTAGGATAAATTGTGGAGTTGAATGACGTTTTTTTAAATCTTTAAGTATTTAAAATATAACTGATCAGTGTTTATTTTCATTAAACAGATATTTTTTTTTTTTCCCCCTCCTTTTCCTGCCAAAGGAAGACCTCACCACCCCCCCTTTCCCTTGGGTATTGTTTCCTGACATACCCGTTCTGTGAGTGGAGAACTGTTCTCTGAGTGACTTCCTGCCTGGACTTCCCTTCCTTCCTTACAGGCTGTTGTCCTGCAGTGTTGTCCAGCCAGATGTGATTGAATACGAGTTCCCTGAAGGTCATTGATATTACTGTGAATTATCTGTAGTTTTCAATAGAAATTGCAGTTGGCTGTACAGTTGGAAACCACTTGTGAACTCGGCATAGTCCTTTTACTATTTCAGCTAGCTTGACTTAATTCTGTACAAGTGTGTGTTGCCCTGTTCTTACAGTTCTAGCCAGAAATTTAAGGCTGTTTTCTTCTCTGCAACCCCTGCTCAGTAATTGAAATGCCAGTCTTGCCTCTCTATTCTGTGTGCTTTTATACTATCAGTCATACCTCTAGTTTCCATCTCTGATGCTTTTATTCTTGTCTATGTCTATGAAGCTTTTTCACCTTTCTTGCATGGGGAAGTGCTTCAAATTTCTACAGTCTCTTTTTCTTTTCAACTTTGTTACTACTGCTGTAGCCTTGAGGGGAAGCCGGTCTGTTTGGGTGAGCAGAAGTGCCTCCCAGTCTTTTATAGACGGCCCAGTTCAAGAGCACCTGGCTGGTCAGCTTGTTTTCTCTTTATAATTACAGGACGGAGAAACCAGATCAGAGGACTGTCATCTATTTCTTGCTACTACCTAGAAAAACAGCCTGGAACCTGTTAGTTACTAGTCCTTGACAAGATCAACCAGACAAATTTTAACAGAAAATAGAGATATTCCAGTCCTGGGTTTGAAGCATGGGGAATTTCAAGAACAGTCTTTTTATTACAGCCGAAGGTCATGCTTTAGAGGATATGAGTGACAACTGAGCCATTATGATCCCTTAAGCTATAAAGTTACCTGGAATATACTCCCATAGGTCGCTGTTGCTGCTGGTACTGGCTAGGTAAAAAGGGACAGGAGATCCATGGTGAGGAGGGCAAGGCAAGAGAGTTGATCTACAGGATTGCCTTTTAGCCTTGTAATCTTTCACTAGATGTTGGTTACCCTTTCCTCTTGTTTATAGAAGCTAGTGAAACTGAACATACAGACATTTGTCAAGTACACTGTGCAGTGCTTTATTTATATTGCAGTACAAATTCTAATGGTAATGTAAAAAGGAAACGGGCAGTTAGTGCGAGATTTGTGATCAGCTTACAGTTTCTTGTATTCTTTTTCTGTGGACTATACAAATGAATTTTGTAGTCACTTAGATGGCACTGCCCTCATCTTACCCCTTTATCTGCTGCATTTCCTCTTTTCCTGTCTCAGAATCTCACGGTTGAAAGTAAAACCATGTTTAATTCCAACTCTAGATTACTCTGGTATTTAAGTACTGCATAATGTAGTCAGATCAATCTGATCTAACAAAAAGGTGCATCCTTTTTATTTGATGAAACAGATGTAGAAAGGAACAGAAATGTACAAATAAATATATATTTAAATATATAGGCACCAGGATAATTTGGATAACTGCATGTTATGTAGAAGTTCTCACAAACTAGTTTTCATAAACACACTTCATGTACGGAAGACAAATGGGAAGAATGCTTAAATTAAATCTTGAGTTCCTCTCTTCTTTGTTTACTGAAAAATGGGTGTATAGCACTTACAGTCAGGAATTGTCCCTAATTAAAAAAAAAAAAAAAAAAGCCCTCAAACTGCATTCTAAATTAGATTACAGAGTGAGTAGTTCCTGCTGCAGTTATACAACCAGAAAACTCCTTCATATTCAAGCTGTTTGTTTTTTTCTGGTAGGCTTAAACACACTACTTGTCAAACTTAGGGTACTTTTTCATGTACACTCATGTAATAGCTCTCTTACAGTGCCCAAAGAAATGTTGAAAAACTTGAAAGACCCATGAAGCCTTGAAAAACTTCAAGACCTGTGACTGTAAACATGTGTGCTTTGGTGGATCGAGATTTGGAATTTTTGAGCTAAGAAATCTGTTATGCTTGCAAGTGAATTGCTAGAGTGTCTTCTAGTTTCTGAACTGGAGCATTTAAAGTACATATTTCAGCAGCTGGTAAAAATGCAATAGCCTGTCCTAATGAAGTTAAATCCATAAACAAGACCAAAGCAGAATGCCTCAGTCTTTTTGTAAAAATGGAGCGATATTGTCTAAAAAAGATTGGGCTGGAAGGCTGAAAATTAATTGAACGAAACAGGAAAATTCTTGGTGTTGAGCTGTAGCAGTTTTTCTTGGAAAAGAGTTATTTATGTCTGTTAAGTCAACTTCTGCCAAACACAAACTGCTGCTTAAATTAACCATGAGGATGTGATATTTCCTCATGTGAAAATCTGGTTGAGAAAATAGGATTGTATCAAACAGGGAATGGCTTTGCCACTCCTTCATCCTGATGGTGGGTATGCAATAGCAGAGATGAAGACAGGATACGTGGACTCTGACTTATGTTAGTGGAATCTTGCCGTGGCCATGAGTGGAGCTGAAAATGGACTCCAGACAAACATACAGCAAACGTACAGCAGCGTCCTTTGATCTGAGTGAACTTTTGGAATTCTTCAGTGTGGCCCCCTTCATATTTGAAGGGCTGCAATTCTGTTTCAGCCGCTTCCACTATCTGCATTCTGTCAAGCTCTAGCTATTCTCAATCATTAAAGCAAAGAGACAGGCCTTTGAGATGCATTTGGTTCAAAAGTGTGTCATCCTACTTCATGAAAAGCTTTGCACTTAAAAATTGAACAAGCGTAGTGCTCTTTTTATTTTTGTTCAGTTTTGCTATATGGGATAGCAAGCATCTGCTGAAGTGCTTTGGTGCATCAGCATCCCCAGTTGTTAAAGCTAAGTGTGGATAGTCCTTAGGATTTCAGATATTTTGTGGAAAAAATTCCTTTCTGCTCCACAGAAGGCTTTAAATTCCTGCCAAACTGCCTTCTGTGAAGATAACAGTTTTCTTAGGAGACGGGAGCTAGGGTATTACTAAGTACATACAGTTTCAATACATACTTTTTGAGCTGTCACGCTGCCACTTAGCAGCCCAAAGAAGGGGCCAAGATTTATCACTCTCTTCCTACTGTTTCACTTTGGTATCTTTTCTTCTGATGAAGGAATAAGCTTATTTAAAACTCCAATAAGTGACTTAGCCTGATAATTGTCTTAACAAGTGTCACCAGAAAGCAGAGCAAGGTCTTGTGTGAACTTGTTTGAAATACTTTTTTGTTCTCAGTACAGCAGTTCGTTTACATTGTGAGTAGTCTTTTCTGCTTCAATAATTACACTTACCATCTAATTGACATACAGTGTGCCCATTTGCAGAATTGTGCATTACATGAATGTTGATGAAAATATAAAAGTTAGTTTGCCCTTTATAAACCTTCTCTTAAACTAAAACCTGTTTGTTTGGGTTTTGTTTGTTTGTTTAGGGATTTTTGCAATTCTCATAGCATGGCTTAATTTACCCACTGTTGATCTATTACATCCTCATGGGACCAAAGGAAAGGAGGGGATGAGGAAGTAGAGTAAAATAGTAAACTTGGGTTTCCTGAGGTCATTTGTCATGAAAATGTCTATTCCCAAGAATAAGTCAAAGACTTACTTGAGTGTCAGAGGTCTTGATGGTTTCTTTAGCACAATTGACGGTAGAGTGAAAGTGAACTTTTAAGAGAGGGAGTAAGTAATATGTTCTGCAATGTAAATTCAGAGAGCTATTATTTATATTTGAGTCTCAGTTTCCCTGTTAATAACTTAGTTATTTTCATGCAAAAATCTTCCAAAGTGTTCAAAAGCTGTGTAGATGCAACGCTGAAAGTATAAACATCATTACCTTGAGATGCAGTCCATTCAGAGTGTCTGTATTTCCTGCTGGTGCCTCTGCAGTTCTCTTGTTGCCCTCACCTGCATGAAAACTACTTGCATGAAATCTTCCAACTCCTTAACTACAACAGAATCTATATGTGTTCTTGTCTTGTTCTCTGTAAATGTTGACCAGATTTAGTGCATACAGCAAGGCTGGTAGTTCAGATACAAGCCCATGTCATGGAGTGGTATTGAAGGAGGGAAGACAAAAGGCAGCCTGCCCTCAGTAACTGTTCAGTCAATTGAGTGGCAAATGCTTAAGCGTAATCTTGGTTTAGCGTGTGACAACTCACTTTACTGATGAAATGGCTTTGAACTGTGACTTTCTTAACTTCTGTACCTGGTGGGCAGCCTTAGAATCTTTTTGAAGTAGACCTCTGGAAGAGATAATTTCTATAAACAGGATTTAAGTGTGCATTGCATGATACTGAGGAAATTTGAGTTTTGCATGTTCAGTAGCTTACTCCATGCATGGTTAAAAATGAGCTGTGCTGTTACTTTTTTTTTTTTGATTTAACCACATGTATTTCTTGTTTTTGTTTTTTGTTTTCCTTCCCCCAACAGCTGGCTTACCCCTTGGTGTTCTAAACTTGGCCAAAATAAAACCGTATCAGAGAGGCTTTTTCTGTAATGATGACAGCATCAAGTATCCGTTCCATGACAGTACCATCACATCCACTGTCCTCTACACAGTGGGGTTCACCCTGCCCATTTTCTCTGTAAGTAGCTAATATATAGGGAGCTTTGGTGATGGGAATAAAATGTATGTCTTCCAAGAGTTCAGCATTGTGACTGAAGTTGAAAACAGTCTATACAGGCAAAATCCTATATATGTATAGTCATATGCATGTGAAAGGTACTGTTGCTACTTTCTATTTGCACAGAGAATTTGGAACTAATCTCTTTAAACATTAGTATCTCTAATCTAATTCCTTTTAGGAGCAGGGAAGAAAATGAGGATGAGGTTTTAAGCTGTTAGCTAGTTTAGTGCTTTTTTTTTTTATTGAGGAGAAAAATACTACAGACTTCTACAATGCTGTACAATAAATACATCTCTTGTTCAGAATGAGTTAGTGTGATAATTAAACACTTATAATGTTAAAACTTCCACAAACCTACAATTAGTGACTGTTGCTTCCATATATTTTCTACTGAAATAAGTGTAATTTAGACTCACTGGTTTTCTTAGGTTTAAAAAAAATTGATCACTTCAAATTCTTCAAAATGGTGTACATAGGCTGAAAATATAGTTCCTTGTAGAAAAGAGGTTCAATGTTTTCAAGATCACGTGATTTCTACAGAGAGCAATTTAAATCTTCCCTTATTTTTTTCTAACAGTATTTTAAGCCTGATTGTATCCAAGGTTTTAGTAAGTTTTAAGCTGGTTTAGAAGACCAAAATTTAACTATTTGTAATAGTTTCCTGAACTTGAGACTACATCTTGTTTCAGCCTGCAGTCATTAACCAAACTGCACTAGAGATGGTCGTAATCTGGTCCTCTGGTAAATGTATATGCTAAATTAATTGGGAAGAAGTATATTTTAAATGGGTTTAAGGATGGAAGCAGTCATCTGAAACAAGTAAACAGAAATCAGCAGAATCTCTAAATGCATTACGCTAATTTTCCCTTACGTGCTTGTTTATTGAAGTTTGCATTAGTCCTATGCAGTAAATAAAAGGTAGACACAACAATAGTTCCATTTCGAGGAAAATAGTCTGAAGTTTATAATTTTGACATGTACTGATAACATATCTTGAGGACGACTTCAGGAAAATTTCTTCTCCAGTAAGCTTCATATGTACCTTAATATGTGCATAGGTGAATTATCAGTTGTAGCTCTGTGAAATTTTTGACTTCTAAAGAGGCATTTCAGTGGCAGTTAAAATAATCTGTTGAATTGCTTGGTTATTTTTTTTTTATTATTTTCCACTTCTAGATTTGAAGATTTTCCTGTAATTAGGAATTCGATTGAGTGCATTTTTTTTTTTTCTAGCTCTAAAGTAGTGGAGAAATGTCTAGCCTGTAGCTAATGTATGTGTAAATATCTAAGGAATGGTATGGACAGCTGTTTTTACTTTAACTGCAAAAGTATCTAGAATTAGAATTAGACCTGCCAGTGATTTCAGTCTAATCTGATATTTTACTTCTGATATATTTATACTGTAGTAGAGTAGTTACAGCCCTTTCCCTTAGCTTTCAACAATGCTGATCCAGTATTTAGTCCTTATTCCCTAAAGCCTCATGAAGTCTAATCACAAATGCTCAAAATATTGTTATGCATATGTCTGTTGCTCTGCTCACAGCTTGCTTGTTTTCAGAGTGGAGTAAGAAATGCCCTGAACATTTTGCTGTATAATAATAAAAGGTCTTGTCTGCTTCAGTTCTTAGGTTAGGCCTTTAGTGAAATATAAAACAACATTAAAGAAAAAACCACAAACCAACAAAAACCCAAACAAAAGACCAAAACCTGCAGTAATGAGTAAGGTGTAGATATTCTGTTGTTAAGAGGAAGTCTCTTTGGGTACAAAATAAACTAGACTGCCTGAACATTGATTGTCTTCAGAATACTTTATGAAAATTTACAAGAAATGTTAGAAATTTTCAGGGATCTAGTTTAAAAACAAAACCCCCCAAAAATCGAAAGAATGCTCTTAAAATTCACAATTCCATTTGTAGCTCTTTCTGTTCCCATTGCCATTTTTTATCAGGAAATAAAACATCTGGAAAAAAACCTCATGTTTATTCTTTTCCAACCACCATTTCATAGTGTGATGCTTATTGGTTTTCCAAATTGTTTTCTGTCTGAGTTGGAAGAACAATTTTTGTATTAGAATTTTTGGACACTTAGAGCACTGCCAAGGCTTGTTTACCCTGGATAAGTGAATCTCTAGATGTCCAGGCCACTGTCTAGAGCAGAATGCATCTGTGATGACTGACATTTCAAGAACCCCTGAGGATCTTTCTGATACTTCTACTTTCCCAAGTGTTTTTAGTCATGTGTAAAAAGTAGTTCTGAATAGTCTAACAGCCATGGCTAGTCAGGGAGTGGTGTGCATAGACTGCAACTCTAGGAATGTTTTGGAACGAATCTCAAAGATGTGCTTGGTCTGGCAATTTTAGTTCTTAACTGTCTGCATGAGATCAGCTCTTGCAAGTATAAATGACCAGTTAATGTCAGTGACTTTCTCTTGCCACAAGGTCCAACCATGCCTCTTGGCATGTGTCCTATTCAGTTGGTCTTTTCTGACGACTTCACTTCTGAATCAGTTTTCTGTTACTCCAGTCATCTTACTTCTTGCAACTGCTGCCTTCAGTGGTATTCATACAGCTCCTCTTAGATCTAAGGGTAGGTGTGACTGGGGAGAAGGAGAAGCCAGAGCATAGAAGGCCTTTCTGAAACATCCTTTGCACCAAAGTAGTGGAAGAACAGAAATCTGCTCCTCATGGTAGGTTCTGAGCAAGATTTTTGTAGTTCCCTGCCAAAACTTTGACTGGGTACTTTGTTTAGCAGCAGAAGGGACATAACCCACTGGTGAGTTTCTCTATGACTGACTGATTGTGGGAGGACAAGAGTTGAGTTCTTCTAACTCAGCTAAAGTGCTGCACTGAGTTTCTGGGAAACAAAGTAGTTTGTCACAACTGTTGCTACTAACGCAAATGCTGGTGTTCTAATGAGAAGTGTTCAGTAGTAAGAGTTTTGTGTAAGTCGCTTTGCTAGGATGAGCTCTGCTATTTGGGACTTTGAGAGAAAGGAGTGGTACTGGACCTGTAGGACTTCATTTCTCCATCTGGAACACATCCAAAAGACATTTAGGTCGTCAGGTTATGTTGTCTTCTACTTCAAAAAACAAAGCCAAAAACCAATCTTAGTTTGGTTTGGCAAAGGCTAATGCCTTAAGCATCATGATGCCTTACCAAAAGGGACCCCCATAGCTTTGCTCCTGGGCTAGATTTCTCACCTGTTAGACATCAGGCTTTGTTTTCCAAAATGCCTACTTCTGCCATGTATATCAGTGTTCTGATTGTAACTTTTTTCTTCCTACAGTTTAGCACAATTGTACTTTGGAGGAAACCTACTGATTACTTTTCTGGCGAAAGAAACAAATATTTTATGCTCTGTTTGTGAAAGAGATGCATTTTGCAGGAAAAACTTTGACAGCACCTATTCCATTAACAATGTATACACTTACTGGGATAATTTGTATGTTTCCGTAGGGACAAATGTAGCTACTGCTGTGGTAGAGCCTGATAAAGCAGAGGAATGAAACCTGTTGAAGACTTAAACTGGTAGTCACTGCAGCAGTGTCAAAACTTTATGGCTCACTGATAGTTTTGTAACTAGTTTAGTTTAAACTAGATGTTTGACATTAGAGTGGACTTTTGCATCCTTCAACTTAACTTTCAGGCTTCAAGTTACTTTTATTAATAATTTTATTATACTCTAAACAAGACTTTCCCTTTTATCTGGTAGACTTTGAACAGGAGATTATTGTTTTATCTTCATGGGTATTTTTGGTATATTCATGGCACTGGAGACTTTTTGGGGGGCAGTGCGGTTGAACTTTGTAATCTGGCATGAGCTTTTGATATTAACTGTTCATTTTATACTACTGTAGATCAGCATCATCTCTGAAACCAAGCCTATTCTGAGGAATAAACTGCTAATTTGTGTTTGTTCAAACTCAATTTAAAGTCAACATAATAGCAACCCATGCTTTCACTATGTGAAGTGTTTAATGTGCAGGGTGATGCACTTTGGTTGAACTGATGAGTAATTCCTGGGTGAGATCAGTGCTGTGGGAGACAGAGGCTGAGAAATGGAAGTTGCTGCATCCAGCTTTGGCCCCACTTCTGCCCCATCCACGGCAAGGGTGTTGTGGTAGACGCAATTTGAAATCAGGTGAGGAAAGAGCCAAAGAGCACCACTTCCAGAGTGTTGTACAAGTCACTCACACCAAATGCAGTTTGTTTTAAATAAATAAATTGCAACAACTTGCTTGTTAAGTCTGTGGACCTGGTATTGTACTTTTCTCAGTCCTTCAGGTACTTTAGTTAATATAGTGATGAAGAACACATGCAGTGTATGAAACAAAGTAAAGTAGATGGCAGCCTGACAGTGGAAGGAGCTGGAGACAAGGGCTTTTGAAATGCTGAGTGAAGTTTGGTCATAACTATGAGAAAGCCTAGCAGTTGCAGTGGTTTGGAGCTGCTTTCAAAGTTATCATTTAGTATACAAAAGGGTAAAATGGAATAGGGAAAATTTAGGGAGATGGAGTTGCAACTTAAATATTTAAAGTCTTGTAATTTAAGCAAGAAAAACCACAAATAGTCTGTTGCATAGATTTTTTTTTTTTTTTCCCTTGTCTCAAGTCTCATACCTAGTTACTGATAACTTGCTGTTGACATCCAGGACTTAGACCAGAGACTCAAGGGGGTAGTGCAAAAAGGAAGGGGCTGTAGCAGAAACCAGATATGAGAAACAGGAAAAGTAAGTGAAAGAGGGGGCAGTTCTTTTTTGTGCTGCCTCTTCTGTTTTCCCTTCTGCTGGCTCACCCCATTGTACCTCTTTCTATTCTGCTTACAGCAGTAAAATGATCATGCAAAGAGATGTGTTTTACCCATCTTTTCTGGAGAAAGGTGAATGACCAAATGGAGCAGTTGATCTTTGTGAAATGTGGAGTGATAATATAGGCGTATTTCTTGCTAGGTACCCACCTGAACTCCAAAGCTCATTTTATGAAATGGAAGGTAGAATTGTTCTGGTACTAAGGAGAAGCCAAAGTCTTGTCTTAACCTGGAAAGAGCTGTATGATACCATAACCAATGCCCACAGAATGTAAGTGGTTATACAGAGTAATACTCAAGTTTTAACCATGCTTTCACAAAATGTCTTGTTTTTCCAGGTAGGATTTCCAGTGTTGCACAAATGAATGCTATATAGAATTTTTTGCTCCTGCAGTTAGTAATGAAATCTCTACAGGGGAAATGTTACCTTGTGCTTACTATCTTAATTTCTTGTGTAAAGAGATTTAAATTGCAAAATAGCTACACTAATGAAATCAGCATTAGATAATAGCACATAAGATGGTAAAATCTTGTACATTTGTTTTGTTTTCAAAGTCTGGAGAAAGACTTGCTGCCCACTGCTTAAGGACAGATGTTTAAAGCTATTTTGCCTGGAACATATCCACCGTTTACTTGTGCCAGTCACATCTATTCTCTTCCTGATCCCTTTAGTACACCAGGAGAATGGAGTACTCAGGCTAAAGGCAGCATTTAAGAAAAGTAAATCTCATTATTTAGATCTGTACACTCAAATGATTACTTAACGAAAATATTAAGAAATTAGTCATGGGATTAGATGAAGAATTCATAAATGTGTGAACAATTAGTTAAAATGTGAGAAGTGGAGAGTAGGAGGAAGCGCTCCCTGGCTTTCGCAAGGGATGAAGGAACCAAGCAGAGCTCTCCAGGAGTCCGCTCTGTCCAGCGTAGTCATAAATGCCCTAGAGAAGTGTGTATGCACTGAAGCAGTGAGGTAGGGTGCTTGAAGCAGTAAATACAAAAGATGTTAATAATATGGCTTGTGGAATACAGCATGGGTAAATGTCAAGTGATGGCCTTCTTAAGGAGAGTGGAAAGGACAACTTAAGGCCGATGTGTAAAGCAATGTTGTCCTTCTTCCTTACAGTGATAACGGTCAGCTTTTAGTTCTGTGGAGAGATCAACTTCATGCCTGGTAACAGTGAAGAAACCTAATCAAGATTACAAAGTTGGAAAGAAATAGACCTGTGTTATACAGGATATTTATGGAAAAAAACACCAAACAGAATCAGTGAGATATAGCTTCAGCTTGCTAGGAAATCTAATCCATTACACTGTGTGAGTCACACTATGGGACCAGTGTACTATAATTGTTTAAAATATTTCTTATCAGTCAAGCTACTTGCTTTTACCTCCTGTATTCTGACACGCTGTTTCAGAGGCCCATATATCTCCCTCACTGTAAATATATTTATTGCCAAATGTATTTGTAGCTTCTTAACTCTTGGTTGTTGTTGGATAGAGATTGCTCTTTTTTTCTATTATATACTGCCTAAGCAATTAGCTGATTTACAGTCCTTATGTTCTGCTGAACTGTTCAAACCTCAACTTTTATAGTTTCGGAGATAGAAGAATGTATCTTAGCAGTCTTTTCTTGTCTGCATTTTATACAGATGAATTAAAATAAAAATGTGTTTGCGAATTCTGATTGAATGCTGCTTCAGAAGAAGTTCTTGTTGAATGAGTAAAAGCATTTAATGCCTTTGGAAAGACTTGTGTAATGCTCACAGTACTATAGTGGTGTACAACAACCATAGGAGGCTGACATTTTCCCCTTGTGTTTTGAACTGACAAACTCCCAGCTCATCAGAGTTGTTTAACCTCCATGTGCATGACTCTGAATTTATTACTGCACAAATCTCCATATGTGTTCTCTTGCTTCAGTTAAAGAGTCGTTTTGCAGGCAGAGCTGGCTGACCTTGATCTTCCAGTGTAGCACAGAACTACCAGCTCTGTCAGCAGTATGCACTGCATAACACTAGCTCATTGGCTTTATACTTCAGATTACCCTAACTGGTAACCTCTTCCCAACCTTATAATTCCTCTTAACATACCTGTTGTCATCCTTCCTTTAGTCAGTTTCTTCACTGTGTTACTACTGATCTGGAAAATGAAGCATACATCAGGAATGCTTTTTGGTATTGTCATAAGGGAAGTATTCAGTAGAGAGAGCCTTTAATGATCCTCCACCATCTCCTTACTTAGAAGAGTACTTGAACTCCTCAATTTCTTCCACTTTTGTGTAAAACTGAGCCCAGCTAATTTTTACTAATTCTCCTCTTTAATGTGTCAAACTCTGCCCTTAGAGATTGTAGCTTGTTTAGGGGAAAAAAGAGTGTCTGTAGAAGCAGCAGAGCTTTTCTTTTAACTTAGTATGGCAACACGTAACTATGGCAGATGAGCAAGATTTCTTTTCCCAGTGATCTGGGAAAAATTTGTTACTCAGTTGTATCTGAGAAGTTAAATGCCTTGACACTAATGGTAGCTTTACTATTATGAAGAGAAATATGTGGTATCTTCAGTCCTATCAAGCCCTCATGTGCTATGAGGTTTCATACTTAGGAATTTGCTGCTGTGATGCAAAAACTTACTCATGTTGTCTGAAATTATGGTATCTCTCAAGGTGAAACCATGACTATCAAAGTTATAGGGAAACCCTAATGTTGTACTTGCTGTGCTAAGAGGCTTTGCTTCTTTCATCACTTAGGCCAGTTCCTCTGGTTGTTTGTCCTGCTTATACTAATGAAGAAGCCAAACTATTTTCTCCTGTCTCTACTTTGTCTTTGAGGGAGAGAGACTTGCATTGCAGAAAGTCTTAAGATGTATATTTGAAATAACTAATTTGATTTTAGAAATTTTGGGATTATATTTAAAAGAAACTTAAAACCCCCAAAACCAGACATTGTCAAATCATTTAAAACAGAGCAAGATTGCAAGGTACTGTAAAAAGTTTTTCTTAATGGCTTCACTTGGCAGAAACAGTAGGAGTTGCTGCACTTCTGGTTGAACTTCTACTTTTTTCTCTCTCCTTCCACCAGCTAATAATGAAGCCATTCCATAGTGTTTAGAAGAAGTAAATTAAATGTGCTCTATGGAACATGTTCTGAAGGAGTAGCTATTGAGGTTGGACAGTACTTTAATCAAAAAGATGTCAAAAGCTAGTACTGGCATGGTTTTTCACACTAGTAACTGCCTTGGATTGAGCAAAAGGTAAATTATAATGTAGTTGTGTGACTTAAGTTTTGAGTTTAACAGTTTTAAGTCAGTCTGATAAATTTTACTGTAATCTGGTTTTTAGCAATTAAATCTTTTATCTCAGGCTTTCAAGGGGCACACCAGCTTTCAGGACTGAAAAGTGCTGAGAACAGCAACAGAACAAATGACTGATGGATTTACTTTTAAACGTTGTTTTACAGTTGGGGAAGCTGAAGAAACACTTCATGAATTTTACCATATAAGCTTTTTTTTTTTTTTCAGCATTGCATTTCAATTCGTACATCTTCCAATTAATTGTTATTTCAAACCAGGGAGATATTTAAAACTTTAAGACTTACACTGTCTTACCTAAATTTTGCTGGTTATGATTTCAAGAAACTGTTTATAAAGTTTTCTTTCTTAATTAGCAAAGTGTGATTGGTTTCAGATAAAGTGGTGGAAAGACATTGTGAAAGAGAAGGCATTTAAATTTGTTTTAGCTGGTTCTTACTTGCTTAAAAAGCAAAACAAACTTTGAGTTGTTTAGTATTTTGTTTGCATGTCCTTAATATAGGAAGGTGCTGCAAGCAATTACAGGCTAATTGCATCACAGTCACTGTATTTCTGAAGAGTAGCACACATTTCAAGCAGCTTTTTGTATGAAAAAGCACATCATCACTGCATAAGCACCTTCATTCCCACAATTTGCCTTTCATTTCTGACTTAGCAGCAGGTAATTACATTTAAAAAAAAAAGCTTCTCCTCTCAAAAATACCAGAGTAACCCCAGTGTCTGAAAATCTTATCTCCTTCTTGAGAAGCTGAAACATTCATGTCTGAGTAGGAGGAAATGAGGAGTAAGTCACCATGACACCATTCTTCATAGAGCAGGTCTTTAAAAAGGATGATGCAGAGCTGGTGATGTGATGGCAGTGACACCACCTAGGGTCTCAAGTATTTGTGGCAGCGTGCTGAAGCTGTGATAAAGTTTTTCTAGATTGACCTTAATTTTGTGAGCATCTGCCGTAGCATGATAATTAAAACTAAGTACTCTAAAGAAGTAAACCTGTAAATAATAAAAAGCCCTTGTTTTGTAAGCCTCATTCTCCAATTCTGGACATCTAAAAAATACACTTTTCTCAAATGCTGTGTTCTTGATTTTCGCCTGTGTGTATGGCAAAGGATGAAGTTTTTATTCTGTACTTAGTCTTTTAGAATAAATGATGTTGAGTACACACCGTGGCATTATGTTGACGAGTCACCTTCCCTCACCATGCCTGCGCATGGCTTCTGCCTCCTCCCTTGCACAAGTTAGGTAAATCGTAAATGACTGCTGCTATGTTGTGACATGCTGTCATGATACCATCACAAGGGGAGGGCAGAACTGAGGCCTGGATTTCAGTGTTTTTCAAACCCCTGCTATTCTGACTTTTGGGAGAAAGGGAGAGGAATGTTTTTCCTGGTAGAGGAGGCTGTGTTTTACCCCTGTACTGCAGTCTGGCTCCAGGGCTTTGTGCTGGCTGGTGTCTGAATGGTGCAGTGTTTTGGTGAGGCTCTGGCTTGGCTTTTTGCCCATCCTGCTGTCCTTCTGCTTTGTTGGTGTGCTTGAACAGCTTCCAGAGCTAGGTCAGTTGTACTCTTGCTAGCGTGGAACTGGAAAGAACCCGGCTTTGCAATGGCAGTGGGGTTTTCTGCCACTTTCAGAGAGGTTTTGCATGCTACTGCTTTTATGACTGTAACAGTACAGAAGATACTTGGTTCTTTGTGACGGGCTTAGCTGGAGTGTGTGGGCACTGTGATAAGCCCATAACCGGAGCAAAGCGGAACAAAGCTGTGTGTCATTCATCAGAGGTCACTTGAAGGAAATTTTCACCTTAAGAGTCATAAGATTGTTGTTTGTTCTTCTGTGTCTGTTTTCAAACTGAAGCTTTCTTTTAAGCAGCCACTTTATGGCTTGAAGAACAGAATCGATAGCAAATCACAAGTGAAAACAGTATGTTTCATTTGTGGTGGGCCCAGATGTCAGGCTTAGTTTGGAGGACTTAATGGGTGGAGGTTAAAAGGGGGAAGAGAGTCGAAAAGGGTCCTAGGTATCTTTCTTTTTGCTTCTTGTAAATCCTCACTAGTGTTTCTCTTTTCTTAATTATTTTACTGCTCTGTTGGTATTTATTATTCTTTCTTTTCTCCTGTACTTTCCATGTTTACTATTGTTTGAACACACTTGGTGTAGCTGTGTATATGGAAGGGAAGAGGTGAGCTATGCCTTGACGCAGAGGTCTGAGGAGAGAATGGGGACTACAGCAACATCTTCCTCTGGCAGGAGGGGAGAAGGCTGTTTTTCATGCTTCTGATCAGTTGCTAATAGATGAAGAGTGTCTCTCCCTGAGATGATTTTTGTTATCTAACTCTAAATTGGTATGCATTTTATATGCATTACTACTGAACTTTGAGCACAAAATAAGGGCACTTAAGCACCTTAATGCCACTGGGCTGTACATGCCCAAGTTAAAGATTATTTATTGTTTTGATGAATGCTGTTGGTAGTCTCCTGCTTCTTTTTTTCCTACACTGCTTTTTTTTTTTTCTGAGGATATTCATTTTTTGTACACAAACAGATTGTGCAAGTGCTTTATGTATGTCAGGGATGGAGAATTTGGGTTTAGAAATGTGAATCTATTTGTGGTAATTTGTATTCTACTTTTGAGTGGGTTTTTTTTTTTTAAAAAAAAATGCAGTTCAAATGACTAGTTTTGGTAAGTGTTGCAGGTCTCTGGAGGTATAAAGTAACACAAAGCAGTGTGTGCCTTAATCTTGTATTCTCTGGAATTCAGGATGAGTCAAGGGCTTGCTCTTTTGTAGAAGAGAGAGGAGTAAAATCTCCATGCCCTGAGGTTGTAGGGCTTGTGCAGTGACCACATTGTTCCTGGTAACTATCCAGTGTGTGTGGAAGTGAGGGGATCTCATGCATGTGTGATTTTTCCTTTTTTCCATATCCTCCTGAAAACTCCCTCTGCACTTGCACTCCCTGAGAAGCTCCCCTTTTCTGGCTTCTGAAATGCAGTTTATGCTCTTCTAACTTGCAAAGCTGTCCAGAGAAGGTCTAAACAAAGGGGCAATTGTTGCTCACTGGAATACAAAGGAATAGTCAATAATTGTGGCAGTAGCAGCAGATTGAGCAACTCGGTGGTTGTCACTGACATGTTTACTCAATCATGGTTTCGGCATGCTTCCATACTGGATGTGCCACAAATGCAAAGGTGAGAGGAATCCTGTCCTGCTCTCCTTCATTCAACAGCCCTTCCTGGGAGCTGCAAAGACAAGGCAGTAGGTCATTGGCCAAAGGGAGCGCATAACCTTTCAACTTGCTGCATGCCTATGCCTCATTATGCAGTTCTCTTTGGGAATGCGGGGGTATAATCATCGCCAGAGTTTGTGTTGCTTTTGTAATGTATTTTTTATTCCTTTTTGCTAGCTGGCTTGCCTTTTGCAATTCTCAATTCAAGACGTATCCCCTTCCAGAGAGGAGTTTTCTGTAGTGATGAATCCATCCGATATCCATACAAAGAGGACACCATTTCTTATAAGTTGTTAGCAGGAATAATTATTCCTTTGAGTATAATTGTTGTAAGTTAAACTTTTCTTCATTGCATTTGATTTCATTGGGGGTGGGGAAGAACGGGGGGGCTACCTGTTAATATAGACTTCTAAAACTGTATTCTGCAAAGTTTCTTGACATGAAAAAGATGTCCGTAGACTAGGTGCTAAAACAGTAGCAATGGTGTTCTGGCAAGAATAACTGAAAGGTTTTCTTTTATAGGCATCGCACAACTAGAATTGTAGAACAGAAGAGAATACCTTGTAACTATAATGACTTAATTATATAGTCTGAGAGATAAAAGCTTTCTTCCTTAGTGTATCAGTTAATAATAACACTAATGTATTTTAAATTACAATCTCAAACTTTTGGATTTTCGGAATAAGAGTTTGCTTGACCTAGCAAGTCAGCATTTTTATCTGCAACAGTCATTGGAAATACTTGTGATTGTGGAAATGTAACAGATACTAGGTTCTTTAATAGAGAAATATTATGTCTTCCAATCAGAACTTATCAAAAGCATAACTAGAAGAAAAGTAAGCAGACAGGCAGTTTTCCACTGGATATTTCCCTGGAGGTCAGGATAAAACATGGGGCCCACTTTTATTTGATTAATGCTGGGGCTTGCTTTCATGGTGCACCTCGCTTCGTTGAAGATGAGCACTGTTGTCCTTCCCTTCTCTGCGTGCTAAACTGGTGAGCTGGGTCGATTGCCTCCTCAGCTGCCTGCCTGGGGTCTCCCTCTTTCACCTCAGCTTCTAGCTCAGCTGAACTAGTTTAAGCATATAGCGACTCTGTATTCTTAAGATTTGATTACATGCTGTCATGGACAAAAGGTGAGGTCCCACTATTACCCTGTCTTTTGCTCCCTCTGGTAGATTATTTGAACCAGGATAAGCTAGCAAAATCCCTTAACCTGGCAGAAAACAGCAGCTTTCCTTGAGCTAGGTTTAGGGAGATGGCTCCTGGGAGAATATGGTATCAGTCCTGGGGCAAAAAATGGTGGGTGCATGTCCTTGGGCACGGGTAGAGAGGAGAACGGGACCTCAAGATTTAACCGTTTCGTGTTCTAAGTCTCATGGAACTCCACGTTTGGTTCCAACAATGGCCCTTCAGCAGTGGCTTCAAGATCCCTGTCCGGATGTGCTAGAAAACTTCAGATGCCACTTAGGGTTCTGTGTACCTCATCAGAGCTACACTTTGAGCAGAGTTAAAAGTCCTTTATGCTAAATAAGATTTTTAGGTGTATAAATATTTATCCAACCATATTGTAGGAATCAAAACTGGAAAAGGGAGCAGCTAAATGAAGCTCAGTATTGACCAGCTGTTTCTCTGGGCTAAAATCAGGAGGAATATGACAGCAGTCTTAACTCTTTCTTGCATACAGACTGCTTGAGTTTTTATCTAGGTTCCAACATAATGGTCAACTTATACCTTGTGTTTGCTTTTGGGTGGATTTTTTTTTTTTTTTTTGTAACTAGAAATGTCGGGGCTGGGAATCTAAACTCTGATTTAGTTTTCCTTTTCTTTGAAAAACTGCTTCAAATACTTACAGAAATATTCCTGGAGCAGATAAAATGGTTTTTGGTTTTGTTTCTTAAGATCCTGCCTTTTAAGAAAGTACTTGTTTTCCACCCTGTTACTACTGGTGGTGGTCAACACTACTTAAGAGCAGCAGTACTGGGTCACAACTGAAGTCTATCTAGCTTGTCACCTCCTTTCTAGCAGTGGTTAAAACAGATGACTGAGGTACAACAGAAGAATAGAGTAAGAAAATATTGATGTTTTGCCCTCACTACTTTGCTATGACCCATTCGCAATTCAGGAACTTCCAGGCTTCAGTGAATGTAGTCATTTTTAATGCATGTATTTCCTTTGAATTTCTCCCATCTCCATATGAACCTGTACGATCATTTAGCTCACAAAGTTACTTTTAACATCAGGAACCACTTATTGGTATTGAAATCAGACTTTTCTGTCAAGATTGCTCTAAGTTCAGGTGGCAAATGATAAAAACAGATGTTGGTGTCCTTTACTGACTCACTGAATATGAATGCTCTTTGATGTCTGCATCTGTGAAGTAACTGCAGTAACATCACCTAATTTTGTGTCTTGTCAACTAAGTTGCTTTCTTACAGGTTTTGCAGCAATGTTCTTTAAATAGGATCAGTTCTTCTCAACTGTCCGCATTAAGAGGGTCAGGATAGGTAGATTCTATATAGCAGTTTACCAATATCTACAGTACTGAAACCTTTCTCAGCTTTAGTGCATGTTCTGGTGTTTCTCTGCTTCATTCCATGGTTTGGTATGGTGCAGGGTGTAAAAACTTCAGCATCATGCATCTGATGAGATACCCTGTTTACCTTAATGTGCAAAGCTACTGACAGCTATTTTTGTCTGCCCAAGTGTCAGTGTCTGCTAACAGCTTCATTCACCGAAGCTCTGTTTCCCTGGGATCCTGGACTCGTCACTCAGAAGTGACAGATGAAGCTATCATTTAATATTTACAGGATTTTTAAAGATCAGTTTACATATATGAATACAGTCTCCCACCTATAGTATCATCTGTGTGAGTCGAGCATTTCTGTAGAACATGGAACCCTCTGGTTCAATATCCAACCTGTCTGTGTTGAAGTCTTTTACTTGGTTTAAGGAAAGACAGACTTTCTGCAAAATGTAAAGCTGCAGGAAAACCAAATGAAATCTGCTTTCCAGTCAACACTTGATACACACTTGATGCATGTTACCTTGGACGTGTAGGGTGAAAACTCCTTGAAAAGACCTAAGTAATGCTTTGTCTTTTCCTACTCTTATTACTTTTCTCCCCTAGGGAATAGGAAATGCCTTTGTTTAAATAACTGGCTTTTCACATCTGGAAATGAAGTTTAGACCCTTTGGGGTGGTATCTGGATTCACAAAAAAACCCTAAGAACTTTATAATGAAATAGGAAAATTAAGTTCAGCAGAAGTTTAGCTGAAGAAGATTCAGTGTAGAATAAAATGCAATACTGGAGAAAACATTTTAATAAATATTATGAAAATCAATATTAAGTTCAACATGAAGCAGGATAAAGTAAAAGTTTTCATCTACATAAGTGTTTAGAATTGTTGGCATGGTTACTTCTGACTCTTGGAAGTTTGCACCTTAATGTGTATAAAAGAATTTGTGAAACTACATGCCTGAGTATTAACAGTAATGTATTTTTAAGCTATTATCTTTGTTTAACTGTTGTTCTTATTTCTCTTTCAGATAATCCTAGGAGAGACTCTTTCTGTCTTTTATAATCATTTGCACTCAAATTCGTTTGTCAGAAATAACTACATAGCCACTATTTACAAAGCCATTGGGACCTTCATTTTTGGAGCAGCTGCTAGCCAGTCGTTGACAGACATTGCCAAGTACTCCATAGGCAGACTACGTCCTCACTTCCTTGCTGTGTGTCAGCCTGACTGGACACGAATCAACTGCAGCCTAGGTTACATTGAGAACTTCTCTTGTCAAGGAGACAAAGCAAAAATCAATGAGGGAAGGTGAGTCTGACTAACGTTTTATACTTGGTTTTAAAACCTTGACCTGGGACAATGAGTTTGGTATTGGTGCTGAAATTTTTGTGCTTCTCCTTGAATAAATTTCTTGTAATGAATTTTGAGCTTTAAGCTCTGTTAAGACACTGAAGATATTTTTTTTTCTAATTTGTGGAAACTTGTTTTATTAATGTACAGAAGAATGTATAAGTTACTGTGTATTCATTTCTGCTTTTTAACAAAAGGTGGGTGACATTCAGTTTTGATTGGCTTCTCTTTATGTTTCTAAATGTTTGTCCATCCCGACGAAGAGAAGAATTTGAAATCTGTATTCAAAATTATGGTGTGGGATAGCAAGGAAAGCAGTTCAGACTTCAAATGCAAGCAAATAAAAACTGTATATATCTATCTGAAAATAAGGAGGACTGTTACAAGAATTACTCAATTTTCTCATTATTAGGCATTTGATTACCTTAAATACTCACCTGCCA
>NW_009726801.1:33712-47544 GCF_000703405.1 Apaloderma vittatum
AGGATAATGGGAGGACAAAAATGAAGCATCTGACACATTGGAGTTTTGTCACTGTTATAAACAACAGTGTTTGAATACTATTGCAAACACTGAAGTATGTTCAGAGTAATTTCTGATATTAGAGTTGCTTGAGCACTCTGGAAGCTTAGCCTTAGGGAAACTTCCTGCCGTTCTTTTTCCACAAGACCTATAAACCCTTTTAGTTAGAACTTGTCAGTGTGTTTTTTACATACACGTGTATCTCTGTGTTTTTTACATACACGTTCAAGTCTTGCTCGCTGTCGTCTGTGCTCATTTGCTATTGGAGCGTGTGTCCTCTATGGATCTTCCAGTAGAGTGCACAGTTTTTCTCAGCAGCCACAGGAAATGTTGCATATTGATTTGTGGGGGACCAGGTCCAAGTCATGCACAGGAGCTGTTCAAAGGTGCCAGTAGCAGTTTGTGTTTTGAATGACTGTTGATAGCAGAGGAGCAAGTGTATAATGGGTAGAAAAAGTTTAGCAGAAAGACCTAAAATGAGCAGAACTTAATGCAAATGTTGAATAGATAAATTGTAGTTTGTTCTCTGGGGGATTAGTTTGCTTTACATGCAGTTTTTTTGTATTACTAATGCTCATAATTGTGCTTAGAAGACTTTTATTTACTTATTCTAAGCTCTTCTAGATGAATGAACTTTCTGTGCCTGTGAGTAGCCTTGTAGAGTCAGAATATCCACTAGTAAAGTAAAACTTTTATCTCTGTTCCAGGAAATAGATGATATACTTCTGAACATTTGTAATAGTCACTTTCTGTATGACTGTCAACTTCAGTTTGGAATAAAGCAGAGTAAACAAAGGAGGATTTTAATGGAACGTAGAAAACAAAGAATTTCTAAACAGTGTGTCTGCCAGAATTTTTTATGTTACTGACTCTTCAAAGATCTGACTTGTAGTAGAACAAACTTAGTAATTGAAATAAGAGCTGCTACCTCCCCCAAGATAACAAATTGTCTTGATATCTTGCCACTAAAAGTTAACTATTGTTCCCATTTCCTCCTAATAGTAAAACTGGAAGGTGAAACACGTCAAATATTTTCTTCTTTTTGTTTTTTCCTCACGTGAAGATGAAGAAAAATAAGCTGTAGAACCCTTTGCAGTGGTGAGATGTGTAAGTTCGTAGATGGGTTCAAAAAAACGTTTGAACAAACTTCTAGAAAAATGAAACCAAGAAAACAACTTATGGTTCTGGAAGTCTGTAAGTTTTGGTTGGAGGCTGAATGTGTTTTGGGCAAGCAGAGTTGCATATTTTGTTCCAGTACTGTTTAATGCAAACCTAATATTTGCAACTCTTTGCTATGTCTGCTGTATTATAACATGAGGGCAAGGGGAAAAGGTAATCATTAGTTTTCAGTGTTCATTGGTAGCAATAGTATTAAAATACATGCTAAAATACAAAAAATTCTATATCATGAATATAAAGCAGTGATTTGTTGTCTAAGTTAATAAAATCCCTGTGAGTTTTTGTTAGTTTCAGTAAAATTTTACTTTCTAACCTGAGCTTGATAAGCTAATTTTTGCTGATTTAAGTATCTTGTTTGCTCTATATCATGCTGAAAAGAGTTCTTCTCACTTTTAAATAGCTTAGGTTCAAGCTGATAACGTTTTTTATGGAGTCTTTGTGCTTTCAGTGCTACTGGTGAATAAACTAAGCTGAGGATCACAATCATAGTCGTGTGATTAGAAAATCTCGTTCATATATGTTGAAAGATGCATGCAAGAACTGGCATATATTACTTGAAAGTGTATAGCACTTCCAGATCTCTAAAATATGCATGGAAATCACTATCACTTAACTAGAATTAGAAACTCTGTACTTTTTTTTTCTGTGTCTTTTTGTAAGACAACCCTTTCTTCAGATAATCTTTGGTATTTAATTTAAGCTAGGTACAGAAGCTTGATATGAGCTGCTTCATGACAGTTTTCTGAGGGTAAATGACTTGTAACTGCATTGTCAAGCTTTAATGAAGGTGTTGATAGGTTTGATGCCAACTGGTTGTGTATAGAACTTTGTAATATGACAAATAAATATTAAAAGTGGTAACCGAATAAAGGCGCTTGGCTTGTGAGGGTGATTTGTCTTTGAGTATCAAAATTGTGAAGGTTTCTTTAAAGCACGTAACACAGTTGATTAAGATACATGGTTTTAAAATGGAGTTGAACTGGGCAGAGTGGTACAGAACTTCATATCACGCAGTTTCTTTACTGGAAGACAGTGGCTTCTTGTAGTATTTTAGAAAAGCAAGTTTGATATACAAGCACGACTTTTGGCATCTATGAATGAAGAGAGATCAAAGCTAAGGAGTCCTGCTGTCACTAATGTTAGCTGTTAGCCATGTCACTTTTAGTATACCAGTGTATGCTTTAATGCTGCTGAAGTGCTTTTAAGATACTTTAGTTAGCACCTATAAAAATAGCAGCTTGACAAATGTTTCTTCCCTTTTTCAAATAAGCGAGATAAGGCTCAGTAAAATAGGTAGGTGTGCCGGGCTATAACTATGATGGAGTGGGGATGTGAGCAGTGTCTCCTGACCTCTGATATCTTTTGGCTTTTGCAGCTTCCATTCTTCTTCCATTCTTGTTCAGTTCTTCCTTCCCCTTTGGCTTGCTACTGCTTACCTTTGTCTGGCATTTACTGTGTTGGCAAGGTACTCAGATTACTCAGAGGAGTGGGCAGAGAGGACACTGAAAGGACAAATGATGACTTCTCCATTCCTTATTGATAGGCAGGCATATTTTCCAAACCTGGCTGCACTAGCCAATCCATAGTAGATCGTTCATGCATCCTGTTTGTTAGCTTTCTTGCATCTGAAAGAGTTAATAGAAACCACTAATGTTCAGTGGCAGGAGCTGTGAATTAAAAATTTTACTGTTCTCTGGTGAATGTACTGTGCTGTAGTTGCAGGTTGTCTGAAATATGCTTTGTAAACAGTGATGCTTGAATATTTGGTAGAGTAACAAAGTGGAACATAAAGAGCTTCTATTTTTCTCTGCTCCAATTTTATAAAATTATTTCTACACACAGTAAAAGCTAAAAATAAAAAAAAATAAACAAGCAAAAAAAAAAATCTACCTCCAAGCCTTTCTGCCCCCAAATACCCCAAACTGATCAAGAACTCTCCCAAAGCAACAATAAATAACCTCCTAAAACTAAGCTTCTGGTGTTGGAGAGCTATGAAAGAACATTTAAGTCTATTTTTTTTTTAAATTATCAAACAATGTATCAGGTGCTATATACAACTTCGAGTATTTTTAGAACTTAATTTAGGATTGTGCTGCCACCTTCATATATATATATATCTCATGTTATAAACTTTGCAGAACAAACAGCATATTAAAGCCTTGTGTAAAGGTCAGGTATATTGATTGTGATATTATTTGATCTTAACACTTTATCCACAAAACGTTAAGAATGAGCGTTGTAGCATAAAGAATGTGGTGTTATTACTCAAGTGTCTGCTGAATAATTTCACGGGGACAATAATATAGTAGGGTGGAAATACATAAGTTCTAGTTACTGCTAGTATAAATGATACTTCTAGAACTTCAAAACTTTAAAGCATACTTCCTGAAATTTTCTGGGCTTAGTATCACTTCTTGCAGTAATATCAGTACTTGAAATATCAGTTTGTAATATCAGTACCTGAAAAATGTGAAGGACAACTATTGCTAGTGCTGTGTTGAACTTAAAACTTTTGAAAGCAAAAGGCTTTTAACTAATGTGTTCCTCTCCTCAGATGTTCAGTGTACCTGATTTGCTTGTTATGCCATAGCAGTCACAAAAGTCTCTGAAGCAAACTAATTTGCACTGATCAATTTAGTGGATAAAAATTTAAAAATCAATTTAGATACCTGGCAACTCGGTTATGACATTGTTCTTCATAGCTTTGGATTAACAAATCTGTATTTTTTCATATTGTCTTTGTTTTGCTGCTAGCCTACCGTCTGAACACCTTCACATTGCCCTTTGTATCCCTTACTAGCCTCAGCTGTGGCCTTCCTCATTCCTACTCTGCATGCTTGGGTGATGCTTCAGTACTTGTCTGTGGTAGGCAGTCTGTTTCTGCCTCTCCTGATGTTTTGTATGTGAACTCAGACAGATGTTGCTCCGTGAATCAGAATGGATTCTTGTTATTCCTGTTGTTTTCCTCCATAAGGGAAGAATGTCTTTGTTCAATGGGGAAGCTGTCCCTGAAATCCTACCATTTCATGGTTATTGCAACCAAGGCAGTTGCTGACATGTCCAACTAGTTCATCTGTGCTCCCGAGCAACAGATTAGCGGAGTACTTTTCCTGTTAGGCTTGTCCAACAGCAGCGTCAGGAAAGATGTTGAATTGCTTGCATCCTGCAATATTGTCCTTCCAGCAGAGTTTGAGGCAGCTGGATTTCCCCAGGAGAAGCATTTCTAGATATGATATGCCTGAGTCCCTGTGCCCCGAGTCTCTAGAAATTTTAATCTCTGCTTCAGTGTTAGAGAAGCCCAGTCTAACTAGTGGAGTCTTGGGGTTGTGTCTCGCCTCCCTTTTGTCTACAGCAATTACTTACTAAGCCTGAAAGAATTAGCAGATTTCCATATTCTTCAGCCTTGGGCAGACATCTGAGCTTCCTTCTTGCTTCCCTAAAGACTTTGATTTCCTTTTCATGCATCTCCAACTGTACCTTATGGTGAATTAAAAACAAAGACAACATATGATTTAATTTGTTGAATCCTTCATTTCATATCTTTTACTCTAGAACTTATTTGCTGAGCTGTTGTTTAAGGTGCTGATTGGGAGACATTCCAGCCTTCCTGTCTCTTACAGCATCTACCATTCAGGTGGTGGTGACTTATTCCTGTTGTTCTAGTGAGACGTATATATGAGGGCTTTCTGTCTTGTTTGTATATAAGATTTCTTAAATGCCAAATGTATCGCTTTCTGATGGAATTTTATTGTCTCTTTGGACTGCTACCAGAAAATCTGGGTTGAATTTAAAATCTGGTTAAGTGCTGGGTCCAGCTCTTGTGTTAGGTTAGCTCTTGTTTCATTAGACAAAAAAAATGGATAGAGCAAACATCTCAACCACCTGCTTTTTAAATGCTCTTTAAAATGGAGAAAGCAGAGATATTACCTATTACCTTCCATATAGTGTAGCAATGGTCTATAATTTTCAGGCAAACCAGTAGCTTTTTTCATTCCAGGGATGCTTAATTATCAGGGCTTAATTATCATGCTGCTGCAATAAGACATGGAACACATGTGGATGGGAAGACATAAAAATAACCTGCTCTTTGTTAAACACACTGCAAGGCTGGGATTAGAAAGCAGGTGTTCAGATCTTTTCCAGAGATGAAATCTTAAGTCTAAACAGTCTTTTAGCAGATTAGTCCTTTAAGTAAACAATTGTAGCTCTAATACATGATTTTCTAACTAACCAGTTGAGAGTGTGTTAGGCACATGCATACATGCCATGTCTTGCATAACCTCTGGTTTTGAGCAAATAGGTGGTGCAGGTGATCTGCAGATGAATACTGACAGTGGATGCACTTAAAGTGTTTGCCTTAATTTTCTTCTATAACATATCTTATAAGGAATTTGCTGTTAAAACATCTTGTAGCTGAAGCTTTAACCCTACAGAATTCTCATGGGAAAACTGACTGCTCATTGCTTGGATGAGCATACTATGTACTGGATAAAGCATTGGCTGGACAGACGGGCCCAAAGAGTGGTGGTCAATGGAGTTAAATCCAGCTGGTGGCCAGTCACAAGTGGTGTTCCTCAGGGCTCAGTGTTGGGAGCATTTCTGTTTATTGATGATCTCGATAAGGACATAGACTGTATCACCAGTAAGTTAGCAGAGAACACCAAGTTGGGTGGGAGTGTTGATCTGCACGAGGCTAGGGAGGCTCTGCAGAGACACTTGGCTAGATTGGATCAATGGGACAAGGTTAATGGGATGAGCTTCAACAAGGCCAAGTGCCAGGTCCTGCACTTGGGCCACAATAACCCCGTGCAACACCACAGGCTTAGGGAAGTGTGGCTGGAAAGCTGCCTGGCAAAAAGGGACCTGGGGATTCTAATCGGCAGGTGGCTGAATATGAGCCAGCAGTGTGCCCAGGTGGCCAAGAAAGCCAGTGGTATCCTGGCTTGTATTAGAAATAATATGACCAGCAGGAGCAGGGAGGGGATTGTCCCCCTGCATTTGTCACTGATGAGGCCATACCAGTTTTGGTCACCTCAGTACAAGAGAGATATTGAGGTGCTGGAGTGAGTGCAGAGGAAGGCAGTGAAGCTGGTGAAGGGCCTGGAGAATAAATCTTATGAAGAGCGACTGAAGAAGCTGGGGCTGTTTAGTTTGAAGAAGAGGAGGCTGAGGGGAGACCTCTTCACTCACTACAACTGCAAGGATATTGTAGAGAGGTTGGTGCTGGTCTCTTCTCACAGGTAATTATTGATAGAGCAAGAGGGGAATAGCTTTGAACTGCAACAGGTTAGGTGTAGACTGGACATTAGGAAAATTTTTTTCACAGAAAGAATAGTCAGACATTGGAATAGGCTGTCCAGGTAGGTGGTTGAGTCACCATCCGTGGAGGTGTTTAAAGGTTGTTTACATGTGGTATTGGGGGATGTGGTTTAGGGGTGAGCTTTATAGAGTGGGGTTAGTGATTGAACTCGGTGATCCCAGGGATCTTTTCCAACCTGAATGATTCTGTGCTTCTAAGCTTGAGGCACATTTTTAATAACTTCTGAGGGCATACTTTAATTTTTCAGAGCTTTAGAATAAAATTAGAATTTTTTTTTTTCTATTAGTTGTTCCCCAAACCCATGTTCTTCCTTAACAGGGCATTTGAATATATAAAGCAGAAGGAACAGAGTAGTAGTATGGATGTTTGGAAGATAAGCTGGATGCCAGTATGTTCACTTAGGCTGCCAATGCCCTCCTCTTGTAGTCATGCTAAATTTGGTTACAGTGTGCAGTACAGTTTGCTGATTTATCCTGTTGCTTTAACACTGGCTAAACTAATTTGCATCAGCACACATTCTTGTACATTGTAAAGGATTACTTTTTCCATGTGTAATAGTTCTAAGTGTGTACTATAGGCCTTTTAATCTACTTGCTCAGGTTTCCTGTGTTTACTACAATTTTTTTTTCTTGAATGCAGTATTTATTGCATTTTAGTCAAGCACTGCAAGTTTGTCACAATAATGCAGTCACTGACTTCTAAATATTTTTGTTATATCTAACTTTTTAGCTTTTTTTACTGAGTGTAGGTTTTGGGGTCAGACCTGAAAGTTCAGAGTTTGGGTTTGGAGGAACACTGAAAAGCTGGTCACTGGTTGAGACCCAAGAAGCTGTTCTTTCTGGTGACCACTAAGCACTTCCACAAAAGGAAAACTGTTGAACCTGAAGTGTTAAATATTAAGCCGTGTTGTACAAGTCCAGCTACTTCAGAAGCACTCTGTGCAGTAGGAACTCTCTTAAGCTCCAGAGCAGGCTTGTGCAGATGGCAGGGATGTGTGTTTGTGTGCGAAACACTTTCTCTGAAGTTGAGTTTAACTTTGTATAGTTTTTCTCTAACTTCAGTCTGTCGGTTTGCTGTTTGTGGTAACAGATAACACGGCTGTTAAGCCTCATAATTATTATTGTATTGCTAATGCGTAGATTCATATTACAATTCAGATGTCTGAAAGAAAAAGCTGTTCCCGACTTGAGTTGATGCATTGCTCTCATGCTGACTGCACTAAAAGCAAGCTGTGTGTAGTCTGCCATTACAAGCTCAAAATGTAATCTTCAAAGAAGTCTTCAGGAAATTAGAGCTGATTGTTTTGACCTTCATAATTTGTTTCAACAGTTGGAAAGGTGGTGCCCTTTACCAATCATTGACCAGGAATTTTACTTCAACGTTGTTTAGAGCTCTTTTGCAGGTGGTACTCATGCACGGTGATGCATGCAATTAAATCACTTGAAGCAATTCCAGTAGCTAGGCACCTGTGCTAGATGTCTGGTATGGGCCTAGCCTGCATAACTTTGCTTTGGAATTCATATGTTGTCTGTTCTGTGTGTGCCTTTAAAGCTCTAACTGTGTAAGTAAACCAATCCAAGCCAAGCAGCAAATGAAAAACCCACCCCAAACCATTTCATATGTTATTTACTTCAATTTTAATGAGTACTGTTGTTTTTTCTCATTTCACTAGATAGCCTTTGCAATTGATTTGCTCTGGAATTTTTAAACCTAAGACACAAGAGTAGACATTTGCTTCCAGTTAATCTGTGTGTGCGATAATTGCTCGTGTTTCTCAGTACTGGGACCGTTTCTGTGATGAAGCATTGTTTTGCATTAAAATAACTTGGTTCATATGAAGTGTTCCAGGATTTTGTTTTGAAATGTCTTAAAGCTTTGTCAGAAAAATCAAACTGCACTTAATTATTCAAGTGTAACTAAATTAATTACTTATCTAATCTAGTAGTTTCTAACAGCATCGTGAGTTGGAAGTTTCTCTAACACTGCAATAGACTTATTAACCAAGTGTTTGCTAGGTTTATGCTGATATATTGTGCATAGCATTACGATTATTTCTATTATAGAACTTCTAACCTGTGAAATGCTCTACAGTACTGAATATGTGTATGTTGAGGAGTTTTCCTCAGAGGCTAATCTAGTAGTTTTCACTTCTGAAAAGATGTATGCAAAAAAATCTCAAGGAGCTTGGATACCGGGAGGAAGGAAAGGTCACACAGGTACTGTTATTGAGATGGTGCAATTTTTTCCTTAAATGTGGCTTCTCACCCCTCTGTCATTACTGTTACTGAAGACAGCATACCCTGAAAATTATTTTGCACCTAGCTATGGGTAATCAAGTGAGTAGATGTATCTTCTCATTCTGGGGAGGATTTCACTGATTTGCAAAGCTTATGTCCAAGATAACAGAAGGGAAAAATATCTTAAGATAAAATTTTGGACGTGTATAACTGCATGTTGTTCAAACAGTGCCGTAAGCAGTGAAACTGCCCTAATGCTGATGGTTCTTGTGCTGCCTCCCTTCCTGTTTCCCCTTTGGAGGTTACAAAAATGGGGGGACTGTTCTGCATGCTTGCCAAACGCTTCATGCATAAAGCACTTTCTTAAAGAAGGAATCATAATGAAGTCCCTGATTTAACAGTGATTAACTTCTTTGTTTTCATTTCCTTTATGTAATGTGATAATATCACTCCTGTGAGTCAGAACAGTATTATAACTTGTGCAGACATAGTTAATGGAACAGAAGCCTGTAATCTGATGCATGTGAGAGTGAACTATTGGTTTTTAGAAATGTTGCTTTGAGTCCTCCGTGTTGTGTTTTTCACTTTTACTTGTTCCTGGGATGGGATTAGTAGGAGACAGAAGTAAACAAAGTCCTGGGTGGTTTTTTCATTCTATTGGAGGACACTAACCAGAAATGTAGTGGACAGTTGAACGTTGCATGGCGAGTTAAATTCAGTAACAAAGTCACAACTGTCAAGAGAGCTTGCTTTCTAGTGCTTTTGTAATGTGCATGTGGAATGCCATTTAAGTATGCCAGTTGGTTGGACTTTGTAATATCATGAGCTTAGAACATGCTTGCTTGTGTGTGTTGCAAATGGCAGGAGTTGGTAACTTCTTGCTCTCTAGATAAAACTTTGAATATTTGTTCCAGTTTATTGAAGGTGCAGGCTCAGTGCTGCTCATTTGAAAAGGAAAATGGAATAGGGAGATTATTTCCTTACTAGTTATTTTACAGTGAAGTTTATTCTTCCAGTAGCTGCTGGTACAAACCACTGCTGACAGATGCAGAGTAGCCATCTAGTCATTGTCCAGCTGGATTGTTCCATCAGTGTGTAGTACTTCTGTCTAAATAAATACAATCAGTGTGTAATACTTCTGTCTAAATAAATACAATTTACATGATGTCTGCATACTTGGATTATTGTGAGATAGTTATTCAGTTCCCAGAGAGGAGGTCAAAAAATGCCAGCAAATGATGCCAGCAGAAGTTTGTAACAAACCTCAAAATCTTGTCAACTTAACAGAAAAGACAAGCCTTTTGTAGTACTTATAACTGAGTAAAACCACTTCATATTGATCCTGAGCTTGGGAAGAGGTTACTTCATACTCCTGTTTCTTGTACTGTTTGCTAGGCTTCTTTCAGGAGGGTGGTGGTGCGTAAGTTAGAAAGACGATGACTGCCTGTTTCTTCCTAGAAGTCCCCAGATCTGTTTTATGTCATTAAGATAAGCAGGGAGCTTTTGTTAGTATAAGATAAGCGTAAGGTAAGATAGCCTGTAAAAGGAGATATGTGTAACTATCTGCAAAAGAATGGGCATAGTCTTGTGTGTATTAAATGTGAGCATTGGCAAAGTTTTTTGCACTCTTTGCCACTAAGAGTAGAGCTGAGTAGGTCTACCTCTTACCCCAAATACGGTTAGGGAATTGTGCAAGACACTTACTATGAGTAAGTTTAATGCTGGAACACCTGTCAATACAACTATCCAGATGAAAATTACTGAATTGGAAAGACTGTGGCAGCTTTATGCTTTCTGTAAGTGTAAGGCTTTCTACCTAAGTGTTGGTTTAACTACTAGCAGAGAAAATGGAGAAATCTGGAATACTGTTTTTTGAAAATTGGTTTCTGAGTAGTTGCTAATATTGTTCAGAAGGTGAACTGCTTATGCGTTTACTTAAACATTTCTTTGCAATAATCACAGAATTGCTTAATTTCAGAGTCTTCAAACCTTTCCACCCTTGAAAATTGTACTTATGTAAGTCTAGCACTTGAGAAAAGAGTGGGTGCTGTGAAAACATGTTGGTTGCTGAATGCAGAGAAAATTGACTTCAAAGAATATGGTGCTTGAGTTAAGCATCAGACTAGAACTTTCCTCGTGGCACTGAAATTCTAGGAATATTTCCCTGACGAGTGTGTGGCGTGCTCTGGCTTACTCAACTTAGATGTGCTGAGCTGCAGCTCTGTCTGGCTCTTACTCCCCTCAAGATCAATGGAACGGGTAACAAAAATGTCAGTGGAAGCTTTGCGTCAGGCTTGGGGAATCCAGAGAGCTGGAGGATAGGAAGGACTTGATGGCTGATCCACTGGGTGGCTTCATTTGCTTTGATGTGGGAGTGCGCATAAAGTTTTGCTGAGCCTCCTGTTTTTCCCTTGAAGGATTATTCCATAATTGAGTAGTTGTACTGGGAGAAGTCCCTTTATCATTCACCCTCTACTAGGTTTATTGTTGCATGACAAGGTACGCTTCCTTCTGGTTTATCCCTTTCTACTGTGATTTCCAACACTTTAATTTCTCACTATTTAATGCTTCACTCTGCCGTATGTGTTTAGCTATTTCCTAGTGTTGTGTTTCACTAAAGTTATTAATTTTCTTGTCAGACTGCTGCACTTTGCCTAAATGTGCCCATTCAAGTGTCCTTACAAAGGCATTATATGGTGACAATACAACAAGGTGGTTAACTGAGCTTCCATGTTCAGTAATTGACTTATGAAATAATATGCTTTACCTCTAGGTAAAACTTATTACTTAAAACATGCTCTTTATTACAAGTGACAGTATAAGACTAATAATACTTTTATTTGATTTTCTACTAGTTGAGGAAACAGTATCTTGTATCAGGCGGGCTCTGCTCTCTAGGCTAAGTTGGCCTTGTGCATGGGAAGGAAGAGAAAAACTGAAATAGATGTCAGTGTCAAGGCAATCTCTTGCTTATCTGGGATTAGAAATCCTAGCTAAAAGTACTGAGTGATTCAGTTCAATTGTTTGTTGTAGGAATTGTTTGTACTTTGATTATTTTTACATGTAACCTTAAAAAATGTAAACTTACAATAACAAACTGTAGTGATTAATTGTAAAACAGTATTTTTGCAACCTTTCTAAGAAAGTATACTGTCTTTAGTTTTGTCTTTATGATAAACCATGTGAAATTTGTGGCAAAACTAATTTTCAAGACACCTAAACAGTGCTTAAGTTACCTTTTTTTAAGACCTTTTTGCAATGTCCAGCTGTAATGTATGCAAACTGGAAACTGAGAGTGTACTTTAGACCTCAACTGTGACCTGAAATTGGTTTCCTGCTACTACTTAAGGCATTCCTCTAACTTGGTAATAATAAATTGCCCAGGTGGAAAATACTGAAGCTCATGCTTTCTCTTTTAAAATGAAGCATTGTTCTTCATGTAAGAAGTTATCTGTGAGGTAGGTATTGATGCAGTAAAAAGCATGGATCTCTGCAAAACGTTTTTGGTGTCAGACTCTGACATTCTGGAAAGAATCAGATCAAGAATTTGCATGTACCAACTCTTTCTCATTACACTGCAGTTTCAGTGGATACTGTTCTAATATTAATTTGAAAAAGCTGTCATGAAATCTGATGTTCAAATTCCTACTGGGATAACTTAGCTTTTGTTCTTTAGCAAAAGGTAGGATTTTGAGAGTTTTCTATTCTATTTATAAATGCATTTTCTTCTAATACTTCTGCATTCTTGGGACTAGTAAACATTGGTTTCAGTTTTGGGTTTGTTTGTTTGTTTTTTAATTAGAGAAGTACTTATTTTTGAAATGCTAGCTTAATGGCAAGCCAGCACTTGCATTATGATCACTAAGCCTGGAATGTGCAGCCACTTGGCTGGTTTGATAGATAGGATGTTCTCCTGGCTTTCGGAAGACCTTGTTTGCATGCTGAGGAATTATTGGGAAACTTTTCCATTGTCAAACCTAGTGCTTGAAAGGATTTTAAGATTACTGGGATTTTTTAAAAATATGTCTGTTTTTTTAAAGAAGTCTAGAGACAGTGATATTGCCAGGGAAATTTCACTGGGATTGCACAATGTACCAGTTGGATCAATACTTTGTCCCAGTTGTATTTCTGGCAACACTCCATGTGCTAAGCACAACATTTTCAGTCATGTACAACATTCTTCCCTATGTTTGATGAGAATACATTCAAATTTTGTAATCTTCAGCTTGCAACAAGGCATTCTTCATGTTACATTGGGCTAATACATCCTGAAAACCAGGAATGATAGTCAATAACACCTTTAAAATGAAATAGGGACTCCAAAATAAACATAAAGAATTTTATTTATTCCTCTCACTTACCAGCCTTCTGAATTCCTTCAGCTCATATCAGGTTGCCTTCAGAAATTGTAGGAAACATTGTCTTAGGGACAACATCAGATAAAACACTGGCGTAGGAGCCAGGATTTCTTTATTCTGTATCTTCTGTGAAGTAGCATGCCTTGTTTTTGTGGCTTATATGACATGCTTGTCTGAAAGACAGAACTCTTCAAAAATGTTTAATGTACTGACTTTCATAGTGCACTCTTGCTGAGATACTTCAACTGGTGAAGAGTTGAAGAGTACTAAAATGGATAATGTCTAGCTAAAACGTAATCTTAATGGTTTTGAATTTTAAACATTTGAAGATAACACATTGTCAGTACAGTTCTTCTACACTAGTCTTCAGAAAGGGCAAGAGGGAAGACCCTGGCAACTACGGGGCAGTCAGTCTCACCTCCATCACTGGGAAGATGATGGAGCGGCTTGTTCTGAAGGCCATCTCTAATCATTTGGAAGAGAAAACGTTATCGGGAATAGCCACCATCGATTTAGCAAGGGGCAATATTGCCTAACTATTCTGAAATCCTTCTCTGAGGATGTGACCAAATGGATAGATGAAGGGAGAGCAGTGGATGTCATATCCCTTGATTTCATAAGGCTTTCGATACTGTCCCTCATAACATCCTCATAGGTAAGCTCAAGGAATGATTGGACTGTGAGGTGGATTGCAAACTG
>NW_009726802.1:0-12615 GCF_000703405.1 Apaloderma vittatum
CCTGCCTGGACGTGTTCCTGTGTGGCCTGACCTAGGTGATTCTGCTCCAGCAAGAGGGCTGGACTAGATGATCTTTTGAGGTTTCTTCCAATCCCTAACATTCTGTGATTCTGTAACAGGTGAAGTTGGAATGGAGCTCAAAAGGTCACCTCATCCAACCCCCTTGCTAAAGCAGGGCCAACTGCAGCCAGTTGCCCAGGATTGTCACCAGAGAGTTTAGTCCCTCTGCAAGGAGGGATTAAGCAACCTTTCTGATAAACCTGTGCAGTGTTCAGTCACCCTTGCAATAAAAAGTGTTTTCTGAGGTTCACATGGAACCTTCTGTGTTTCAGTTTAGGCCCATGGGCTCTGGTCCTGTCACTGGGCACGAATTAAAAAAACTGACCCTGTTCTCTTTGCAACTTCTTCTGGGGTACTTACACACAGGGATAAGATCTGTAATGAACCTTCTCTTCTCTAGGCTAAAGAGTCACAGCAGTCTCAGCTTTTCCTCACATAAGAAGTATTCCAGTTCCTTATTTACCTTCAAGGTCCTTCACTGGACTCTCTCCACTATGTCCATGTCTCCCTTGTGCTGAACAACTGACAACTGGACACAAAATTATAAGCATGGCCTGACCAGTGCTAAACAGAGAAGGATCACCTTCCTCAACATATTGGTGTCACTCCTAATGCAGCCCAGGATACCATTGGTCCTCTTTGTGTCAAAGACACATTTTTTGCTCATGTTCAAGTTGATGTTCAACAGAACCTCCAGGTCCTTTTCTGCTGAGCTGATTTCCAGTTGGATGGACAATACCATTACTCACCACCCCCTTGACTGATGCCCAATCAGCAATCTACAGGGTTCATTGGGGTTTAGCTCTCTTGAGCTTGGAGGAGATAATTATTGTTAATTAGCTTTCTTGTTCCTTTCTTCCCTCTGGGACTTGATTCTATGTGACTCTTCCAAGCAGAGGTTTGAAGAGATCAATGTCTGCTCTTTTGAATCTCAGTGTTGTGAGCTTGCTTTTGACACTCCTCCCTTGGGATCTTGAACTCCACCATCACATCCTCAGTGAGTCTTTTCCCCAGACTATATTGTCTGGAAGTCCACTGAGGAGATGCTGTACTCAATTGCTTTGATGTTTGGAACATAGAATCATAGAATCATAGAATGTTAGGGGTTGGAAGGGACCTCGAAAGACCATCTAGTCCAACACACCTGCCCTTAGGGCAGGACACACAGGAATGCATCCAGGCAGGTTTTGAAAGTCTTCAGAGGAGGAGACTCCACAACCTCTCTGGGCAGCCTGTGCCAGTGCTCGATCACCCTCACAGTTTAAGTGGAACTTCCTATGTTCTAACTTAAACTCATTATTTCTTGTGCTAATGCTGGGCACCACTGAGAAGAGATTGTCTCCTTCCCCTTGACACCCACCCCTCAGATATTTAAATACATTAATAAGATCCCCTCTCAGCCATCTCATTTCAAGGCTAAACATCCCCAGTTCTCTCAGTCTCTCTTCGTAGGAAAGACATTCAAGTGCCTTAATCATCCTTATAGCTCTCTGTTGGACTCTTTCCAATAGATCCTTGTCTCTCTTGAATTGGGGAGCTCAAAACTGTATTCCAGGTGTGGTGTCACCAGGGCAGAGTAGAAGTGAAGGAGAACTTCCCTAGACCTGCTGGAAACACTCTTAGTATTACACCCCAGGATCTCATTGGCCCTCTTGTCTGCAAGCGCACATTGCTGTCCCATGGACAACTTACTGTCCTCTAGGACTCCAAGGTCCCTAACCTGTAGTGGTGCCTAGTGTTATTCCTCCCCAGATGCAGGACTCTACACTTATCCGTATTGAACTTCATAAGGTTCACATTTGCCCAGCTCTCCAGCCTGTCCAGATCCTGTTGGATGGCAGCACAGCCTTCCTGTGTGTCAGCCACCCCTCCCAGTTTTGTATCATCATTGAACTTGCTGAGGGTGCAGTCTGTCCCCTCGTCCACGTAGTTGATGAAGATATTGACCAAAACTGGACCCAGCATTGATCCCTGGGAAACATCACTAGCTACAGGCCTCCAACTTGACTCTGAGCCACTGATCACAACCCTCTGAATTCAGTTATTGAGCCAGTTCACAATCCACCTCACGGTCCAATTATCTATCCAATTATCTTGAATTTACCTATGAGGATGTTATGGGGCACAGTTTCGAAACATGTATAAGAGTGAGTTTTCACTCTTACGCAACATTAAGGTAGCAGGAAGTATGAGTATTCCTTCATTCCAGTCTTATTTTAAGCCTATTTAATGAAATGCACAAAAGAAAAGTTCAAATAGAAATTTTGTTAAGGTGGAATTAAAGTAGAGGATAAACACAAAAAGGCTAGTAAAAGGGATGGTAAAGGATAGTAAAAGAGGATACTAAGGGTAGAAAAAAACCTTCCAAATTAAGGAAAAATGAAATGTCTTAGGAAAATGAGTTATGATAAACCTTACAAGAAAGCTTAACATCTGGAATATTAAACAGATTTGTCACCAAAACTAAGTTATTGTTGCTTCTGTAGGTTTACGACTCTCACCTTCTTTGCTGCCAAAATACAATGTAAAGCATGCTCACTGAAAAACAGACCGTAAATTGTTAATCCATTTTTAAATCAAGGGATATTTTTATATATATAGCTAATAAAGCATACAGATAGATTTGTTTAGTTGAATTGGGGAGACACCCATGAATTCTTCAGTGCTACCTCAAGATATGATGACAGCAACTTCCAGACCTTTTTCTTCTGACAGAATATTCATCACTGGATGATCTGCAGCTTCAGGGTTGAGGGTCTGTAAAAATTTAGCATGGATCAGTGGGGTCCCTCTGACTTCCTTCAGTCCCCTTCTTGGAACGTGCTGAGTGAGGAGGTCCTTCCCCGTGTCACAGAACTGAGAGTTGTCGTCATTGTCATGAATCTCACCATTGCCTCCACTGCTGAGAAGAACAGTTCTCTTGATCCATCACAAAACTGTTGCCAAGAAGGGAAGTATAATCTAACAAACCCTATGATTCATTAAGGGACTGTGTGGGCTACCTTCAGGACATGAAATTACATGACATGGAGTCTTATGGTCATTCTCATGTGGGATTTGCTATAGAACAGAACCTCACTTATGTGGAAGATTAACTGAAGTGCTGTCATAAAATACCTTTATCACACCACGGGAGAAAGTATCAATATAACTGATGTATTTGTGTTTAATATAAAATATTGATTGTTGAAATAAATTATGTAACACTTATCAAACATGGAGAAACCTATCTTGTAATTTTGTTTCTATTGTTTTATTAGTTTAGAACAACATGAAATCTACAGTTTCCCTCAGGTGCAGAAACTGAAAGAAAACAGTATGAATGTAAAAAATGGAGTTCACTTGTGGTGCATGGTGAGACCTGAAGTCTAAAGCAACAGTTTGAGAATCTCTGGTAACTTGTAGGGAGAAATTATGTGCCAAGTTGAACAAAACTCTTAATAATCCATTTTGTTTGTTTTTTGCTTCACTAAAGGGATATTTTCTGGCATGTGGATGAATCCTAAAAAGACACATGTACTAATTTCCAAAAGATAAGGAGCGTACTTTTGTGCATTTGTGTGCATGCTTCTTCGTATTTCATATATAAACATAATATTATAGCAGATAACTACATTTAAATACATCATTTATACATTTGTAAATGTACATATTTAAATTTATAAATGTATGTATATTAGTGTGTTATATAATCAAAAGATATTATGATATCTCTTGGCTATGTATTCATAAATAGATAAAGTTTAGTTCAATAACACTGATGGATCTCAGAAGGACTTACTGGATTACGTAATATAAAACTGGTAGAACCCTTCTTGAAAGGCTTGTGATCTCAATAGTCAAAACAGATAAAGAAAAATGGTAGCAAGCTAACAAGAATTGTTAAAGAAAAAAAAAATGTAGTGTACAGTGTGTCCTTATTTACTTTTCACATGGTAACCTCACCACCCACTCTCCTTTGTCTTGCTGCCTCACCAAGTCTGCTGCATAGCCTTGATTTATGACAAGTTCTCTCCTGTTTTATTACCAGCCATGAAGAAACACTGCCTCTCTTTGAACACAGGGTGCTCTAAAAAAGTAAAAAATAAGCAGCTTACTCTATTTGTCCCACACCAAGTTCCCAGCCCTTTCTACCACTTAACAGTGAGAGAATTTCTTTTGTGCCCTTCGCTTGTGCTCTTCTACAAAATAGTATTTTTTTTAAAGCTACGTACTTGTTCACATGGTATTATTCTGCACAAATGATAAGCCTACAAACCACATGATCCCAATATGTTTTGCTATAGAATAGATTTATTAAGTACAGACTAGCTTCTTCTTTTCATTACTAGACATTTAGCCTGTGAAGCAGTCCTTGAAAGGGAAGAGAAAACATATGACAACTAGTAATTTGCAAGAGCTGGATCTGCTTCAGTGAACAATAGCATTACCTGAGATAGTCTCGAAGTCCAATAGTGAGCTCATAGGTCAGACAATACCAGACCTCCTTCAAATAAGAGAATGGCTTCTCTCAGGCACTTTGTATTTCTGTAAAAGTCTCTGTGTCATCTTGCTCCAATAAGTAGAGAGAAGGCAAGAATTATAAAGGATGAGAAACCTGTGGAAAAATACAATAGAAGGAAAAGAAATCATTTAATTCTCTCTGGACCTAACTAATTATGAAGAGAAAAAGATTGATGTCTCCAGTTTAAGTAAATCATTAGTAATTTTCTGCACTAAGAGAAATAGCTGAGTTCACAGAGATGTGATAAAGATTTAAGATTATAAGTGCCTAAGTGCAATGTAAGACATAGTGGGAAATGCTCTTAAAAGGCAAATGCAGTGACAAAAACTCTCAATTGCATTTAATAGATAGTAAATGGGATTCCTCTAAGTTAACCTTTCACCTGAAGATTTCAGGGAAATGGCAAGGTGTTTTTTTTCAGAAAACTCGGGTGGGAAGGGCTAAGAACCAGAAGAATGATAGTTTAAATTGCTCTGCAAGGTATGACATGGATATAATGAAATACTGCAGAGGGTTCTAACTTCACCATGCAGATACTATGTGTATATAATACAAAAGATCAAGAGTCCTTTAACATTAAAACTGGGAAAAGATGAAGCAGACAGACTTGACATATGGCTTTTATAATGAAAATGCACCTGATACCTTTATTAATTCCAGATTCCTTTAATAATACAGTAAGTACACTTATTAGAAACATGACGATAAGAAATGCACTGTCATTGTTAATAAATTAATCATAGAGAAAATATAAACAGTATTAAATGGAAAGACAAGTATGTTGAAGCCTACCTGGTTTCTATTACACTTGAAGCATTTCCTGCAAACATCTGAAAGCTGAATATTCCTGAAAACTGATTATTCTAAAAAAATTAAAACATTTATCAAACAAGAATTTCAAACACTAGCTTTCTTTGTGCTATTTACAGTACTTTTTGTGGATTGTTTCTTACTATTTTCTTTCTTTTCAGTCAAGACAGAGAAAATTCTACATCTTTTATGGACTTCACAGCTAGAGCACTAACTGGGTGTTTGCATGTCAAAATGTAGCAATTTGCAGACCAAATTTAATCAATGAGAAAAAAAAAATCATATGGATTGTATTTTATTTTCTCAAACTGTTTTTGGACATCTTTGAAGCAAAACAAAACAAACAAACAAAAAAGCAAAAAGGAAACAAACTTTGGCATATCTCTTATCTGTAAGAATATTTTTTACAGAGCTTTATTTCTTAGCAAGCAGATAAACATCCCATATCTCTACTACAGAACATAGGAAAACCAGTATCTCCATCTCCAGATGGAAAGGACAGGATTTCAACAGCTTACACTTCCAGTCTGGTGCCTTATAATTTTGTAGGCCCCAATTCAGGCATGTACGTAAATTTATCTTTAAGCATCTGCCTTCATCTCATTAAACACTTGTTTAAGTCTTTTCTTGAAAAGGGGTGCTTTCCGGAAAAGAGATCTTGAGTGATGTTATTCTCTGCTTCTGACACTGAATTTAGTCAATAAGTCTTGCAAGCTGCAATTCAGAAAAAGAAGTTTCTTACTTTCAAATCAGCTTACTACATCTGGTGAATTTTCTTTCTCCTTTTTTTTTTTTTAAGGGATGAAACGGATTCATGATATTTACAATTGTATGTGTCACATGCTTCCTTCTCTTCTCTTTTCTCCTCTTTTATTGTTCTAATATTTCCTCTAATGTTCACATACAGGGCTTGAAAGATATTCACTCCCTCATATTTTAAAGACGTGAAAATGAGTTTAGTGAGAACAGCTAGTTTACTTCCTCGTGTTATGTATTCACAGAACTTCAGTTCTTTTAATTGCTTTTGTTAGAGTTACAGTGCCACCTCTTTTGGTGTAACCTTCACAAAAAGGAAAAGTGGTAGTCTTATGGTAAATATCAGACCATTTACAGCTGCTGAAGGAGTTAATAAGGTAGGAGAGCTCAGGCAACAAACTTGTTTCAGTCTATATCTAAATCAACGGAGGAATTGCAGCTTGTAATACTTTGTTGACTAAAATCACTACTAGAAGCCCAGCCGCCTATAATCCCTAAAGGGATCTTTGGTGCTTAGAATCATCTGATTTGAGACCGATAAAATTTTACGTAGCATAAAATTTGAGGAACACTAAGATGGATAAGAAAGACTATGGGTATGAAATGTAAGGTAAATTTGACCTAAAATGATATTTTTCTTAGGAGATGGAGGTTTTTATATGTTTTTCACATTGTACAATAGGATCAGATTCAGGATCACCTGAGGGGCCTGAATATCCATAAGTCTGTGAACCTGATGAGGTGAATTCCAAGGTCCTGAGGGAATTGGCTGATATAGTTGCAGAGCCACTCTCTATCACAGTTGAAAAATCGTGCCAGCCAGGCAAAGTCTCCAGCCATTGGGCAAAGGTAAACATTATAAAAGGGTAAAAAACAAACCCCGGGAACTGCCAATCAGTCACCTCACCTTTGTGACCAGTAAGATCATGGAACAAATGTTCCTGGAAAACATGATAAAACACACGGAAGACAGAGAGGTTATAAGAAACAACTACTACAGCTTCACCAAGGGAAAAGCATTCATGACTAATCTAGTGGCCTTTTAAGACTGAGTGACTGCATCTGTGTGCAAAGGAATAGCTACAGTTGCCATCTATATAGATGTCTGTAAGACTTTTGATATGATCCACCATGTTAATCTCATTGATAAAATGGAGAGATACAAATTTGACCAATGGACTCTTAGATGGGTAAGGAAATGGCTGAATGGCCATGTCCGTCAATGGCTCAATGTCCAGTGATGAATTATGCTCCTCAAGGGTCCAAACAAGGACAAATATTATTTCATATATTTCTCAATGAAATGGATAGTGGGACTGAGTGCTCCCCCAGCAAGTTTGCAGATGACACCAAGCTCAGCAGTGCATCGGGTTCTCTAGAGAAAAAAGATGCCATCCAGAGGGACCTTGGCAGACTGAGGAGTGGGCCCATGTGAACCTCATGAAGTTCAACAAGACCAAGCACAAGATCCCACACATGAGTCAGGACAATGCCCAGTACCAGTACAGACTGAGAAATAAATGGATTAAGAACAGCCCTGCAAGGAGCAGCTTAAGGATAATGGTGGATGAAAAACCAGACATTGCAGTATGTCCAGAAAAACAAAGAAGACTCTGGAGAGACTGCATTGCAGACTTTCAGCTTGTAAAAGGGCCTTATAGGCTGGTAGAGACAGGACAAAGGGCACCAATTTTAAATTGAAATAGGGTGAGCTTAATTTGAATTTAAGGAAGAAATTTTTTTATGATGTGAGTGGTGAGACAGTGGACAAGCTGTCCCTGAGAAGTTGTGAATGTCCCTTACTAGTTATGCTCAAGGACAGATTGGATGGGGCTTTGAACAACCGGATCTAGTGAAAGATGTCCCTGTCCATGGCTGGGGAGTTGGACTAAGTTGTCTTTAAATGTCCCTTCCAACACAAACCATTCTATGATTTTATGATTCTTAGAAAAAAAGAATTCTAAGAAGCCAGCCTCTTACCAGTTCAATACATATTTCTGATTCTCAATGCAAGTCTAAAGTATAAGTGTGATGCCATGAAAAAATCTCTTAATCCCTATTGATATTGAGCAACTTGCAGTATCGCAGGTTTTCAGAAACACTGAATGCATCAGTGCTAGCCTTCAAGGTATTAATTCCTATTCTTCCCTGCTCTCAAGGGCATATTGTGCAGTGAAAGTAACATCATCTGCAAAAAGGCGACTCACCTGTATCAAAATATGATACACTAAAATAAAATGAATACAAGCCCTGTAACACTGCAAACCAGGTAAAACATCTGGACAATTAACAACAAAAGTAGGGTAAGGATACAAACCTACTTTCTGGATAGCCAGGATGAGCCTCATTGAATGATAAAAGACACACACAAATGGAGCACTAATCCTTATTTCGCAAGATCACACTTCAACACTCTTATTTAGTTACTTGCATTATCAATAATCTGGTTTAGTATTTTATCACTCTACTGCATTCCCTTTCAAGTCAATTACTTTGAATTACAATCTCATCAGGCAATGTGGTGCCTGATAGTGCACACATGCTTCATGAGTAGAGAATGAAGTTGGTGTTACTCCAAGGCCAAACTCTCTTCTGTTTAATCTCTGCAGTTGGCAGTCTCAGACCACTCAGGTGAGCTACTTATCTGTGTGGAGCTTTCCCTCTGATTGAAACGTGCCTCATAATATTCAAAGTTCTCTGATTTTCTGGAAAGTTTAGTTTGAGATTTGGCTATGATGCAGTACGACTGCCTGAAATACAATGTGTGAAGATCAAATGGTCACACGGAGATGAGATTTGTGAGCTTCTTCAAACAGTGCTGATCCTGTGCTAATGTTGACATATTTGCTATCTCTGAAGAGATTTGGTCCTGAATGGTTCTGTTACTTGCATAGGCTACAATTGAAAATATGTATACCAACCTTCAAAATAATTCCTTCAAAAGCAGAATTTGCAAGATTGCACTTTGTATTTTATTCTTTCAGTAAAATGGATACACAAGTTAGCTATGGCAGTCTTTCAGGGAATGAGAGCTATAGGACCTTCATTCTGCAAAAACAAGACCATTATCTCCTACTTGGAAGGTGTTAGGTCTTTATAACCTTTAATGCACCTGGGTTGGGCCAGTCCAAGGCACAATTATAAAATATGTGCAGAGTGGGTTGAGAGTAGCCCTGAAGGGAAGGACTTGGAGGTGTTGATAGACAAGAAGTTCAATGTGAGCCAGCAGTGCGCTCATGCAGCCCAGAAGGCCAACCGCATCCTGGGATGTATCAAGAGAAGTGTGGCCAGCAGGTCAAGAGAGGTGATTCTCCCACTTTACTCTGCTCTTGTGAGACCCCAGCTGAAATATTGTGTCCAGTTCTGGTGTCCCCACCATAAGAAGGACATGGATCTGTTGGAACGAGTCAGAGGAGGGCCACAAAGATGATCCAGGGGCTAGAGCACCTCTGCTACAAGGATAGACGAAGGGAACTGGGGTTATTCAGTTTGGAGAAGACTTTGGGGGGACCTAATAGCTGCCTTCCATTACCTGAAGGGGACCTACAGGCAGGCTGAGGAGGGACTTTTTACAAGGGTTCAGTGACAGAACAAGGGGTAATGGATTTAAACTGAAGGAGAATAGGTTTAGACGGGGTATTAGGAAGAAATTCTTCAGTACAAGGGTGGCAAAACTCTGGAATAGATTTCCCAGAGAGATTTTGGATGCCCCCTCCCTGGAAATGTTCAAGGTCAAGTTGGATGAGGCCTTGAGCAACTTAGTCTAGTTAACGGCGTCCCTATCTGTGGCAGGAAGGTTGGATTAGATGATCTCTAAGGTCCCTTCCAACATAAGATATTCTATGATTCTGTGATTTTATGATTCTATGAAGTGCTTTAAGGGTTTACACATTTTGAAAGATATGTAGTTATACATAACAATGAAAAAAATTATCATTGACTTTATATTACATTTCCTTTTTATAAATCATTCATGAATGTTTAATAAATACAACAGAGGCTATGTATATGCATACATAATAAAATTTTTCTTCTGCCATTAGTGTATTTTATATATATATTTATAAATAAAGACCTTAACACCCTTCACTGTTGTATTTGAGCATTGTTTTGTATACCAAATAGAAATAAGGCTTCAGGGACACTGATATTTCTGAGGTCAAAATCCTGCTAGGCTATTGTATTTTTAAATGCCAGTTGGTACTTACTCAAGAAAAAAATATTTTTACCACTTGTGCAATGAATTTTATAATTCAGGATTATTTACCTTTTGAATGATGTAGCAAAAAGCATTCATTAATTAAAGTATTCTTAATCATTTCTTAGCTACATGACTGCAAAGGAGTAATAAACATGCCTGCATAAGGCAAATGTTTCTGAGCCAGGTCAAATGCTCTGACAACATCCTGGCTTGTCAGCAAATTAATGTGTAGTAACAGCTTAAGCTATTTATTTTTACAAAAATTAAGCTTATGTGCATGCTTTGCTTCCTCAAACTGACTTGTGGAAATCCTTACATATGGACTAAGCCCACAATTAAGGATTTCTACAGATTAAGTTTTAAGGAATCTACTGTTAAGCAGAGGGTGAAATGTCAAGTGTCCATCATCAGCCACTTTTTTGATGATTCAGAAATTAGGTCATAATTTAGGACCTCACTTAATATAATTCTCAACATGTCAATTTCATTTTATTTGGCAATTTTTTTTCCTAATTTTGTTCAAAAATCTTATAAAACAATTAATTCTGCACTTAGGAAATTTCCCTCCATGTTTAAGGTACACATAACTTCTAGCTGAAGTAATACTGAAAGAGTAAATTCACCTTTAACCAGTATGTTCTAAAGAAGTATTCTCTATTTTAGAACAGCCCATATGAGCTCATTCAAATCAGTGATTAAATGCCTAGCTAGTGCTAACTTACACAAACATAAAACTTAGAATTTATTAAGTTGTTGTAGCCTTGAAACAATACAGAGTTAGATACGAGACTGTTCATGTTTACATAGAGATAAATACATATGCAGTGCAGAACTAAATATTTAACTGAACTGTATAAATTAATTTCTTGTGTAGCTTTAGTGCTTCATCTGCTCTACTCCTGATGTCCCATCAAACCAAACTTTTATTTCAACATTCCTAATCCTTAAATTGCTTCAAACTGATTCTTTGTTGTTGTTGTTGTTAAATTAAATTGCCATAAAGATGTTTCCTCCTTCTTACACGTTTGGCATTTCTTCTCTGAAGCAATTGGGCTAGAGTCCAAAGCTGTAGAAGAATCAGTCCTGGATCAGTAACAAGTTTTTATACACAAACATACTGTGATTTTAAAGTCTATTATCACATTTTTTCTACAGCGCTAGAAATGAGAGCTTCCTTTCTTGGAAATAAGAAATTCCCATTTTCCTACAGAGGTGCTCAACTCCTCTTTCAAAATCTGAAAAAACTTAAGAAAACAGATATTTAAAGCTGCTATGTTTTTTTATGAACAGAACTCATCTTTGTAACATGACTTTTTTTTAAAACAACATTTATCATAATTTACTCCCCAAAATGTAGACATTTATCTTCAACACATAAATATTTTTATCCGAAATCCCATCGTGAAACCCCATAATATTCATGTTCTGCAACCTTCGTATCTTTATAGACTAAAACATCTGTTTAGATTCTGTTATATGGGAGAAGTGCAGATTTCAGGACAGTTACTGCTGCAACACAATCTGATTAGATATTTTAACCTACAAAGTAGAAAAACAGAATGATGCTTCTAAACTAGAGATTCCATGAGGCGCAAATAGCATATTCCTTTGAAAATGTATTTAGTTTTTTCATTGAAATATTTTGATTCTAGATATTACAGTTGGGATAGAAAGATTCATTGTTGATTTGTTGGCTTTTTTTTTCAGAAAATTGAAATTATTTTTTGTAATAATTTTCATCTCATTCTCATCAATAGGGAAGGGCTGGTGGGAAATGCTACACTTGTGGGTAGCCTTGCCTGCAGTGACCATGAGATACTGGAGTTTGAGATCCTAAGGGAAGCTAAGAGGGGGAAGCTCAGCAAGCTTGAAACCCTTGACTTCAGAAGAGCTGACTTTGACCGCTTCCGGAACCTCCTCGGTAGAGTGCCGTGGGATAAAGCACTGGAGGGACCGGGAGCCCAAGAAAGCTGGTTGACCTTCAAGGATCATATCCTCCAAGCTCAAAGGCACTGCATCCCTAGAAAGAAGAAATCAGGCAAAAACACCAGGAGACCTGTATGGATAAACAAACAACTCCTGGCAAAAATCAAATACAAAATGGGAACACACAAAGCGTGGAAGCAGGGACTGGTAACCTGGGATGATTACAAGGAAGTTGCTCGTGTAATCAGAGACCAGGTTAGAAAAGCTAAGGCCCTGACTGAGACTAATCTGGCCAGTGATAGTAGAAATAACAGAAAAAGATTTTACAGTGTAGTGGACTGATTCATGGATTTTGCCT
>NW_009726803.1:0-2872 GCF_000703405.1 Apaloderma vittatum
CGTGGATGAAATACATGGGAAATCTCACCTGCAGGTGCCTGCAGGCTTCCCAAAGGCTGATCCACCAAAGCCTTCCCAGGCCTGGGACGGGTAACAAGTATTCAGAGGGCAGCAGCTTTGCTCGTCCAAGTTTTATTTTCCCTTACGCTCCTGAAAATCCAGAACGATCCCACTGACGGCTCTCGGACACCTGGAGTTTCTGCTTATGTGTAGCGTTTGAAAACGCTGGTCCGCTGTGGAGGTAGCTGCCACGTGAGCTTATTTATTTGTTTCTATTCTCACCTCCTCCTTGCTGCTCACGAGCCTGGCAGATTTTCAGGAGCTGGGCCGCTCTTACATAACGTTGCGCCAAAATCGCTGCGAAAGGATTTGGAGGAATCCACGGCTGGAGTCACCTTTGCTCCCTGGATTCCCTTCTGGTTTGTCCACACAGCTGGGGCACACTATTTCCAGCTGCTGCTTTGCCCTGGGGCATCCTCTGCCTGTCGGCATCCCTCGGGATCATGCATAAAGTGGAGGATGAGGTCTCCAGTTGCGCCGCTTGGTGGGAGCTGCCTTGCCGTGGCCGATTCGGCTGCTGCTTGGTGGCAGGCGGGGTCCCGGGCTGGCTCTCCGGGGCGTGCAGCCAAGCCACTTAGGCAAGCAGCGTCTCCCAGGTCCCTGAGGGAGTGTGGCCAGAGTTCAAGCCTGTATAATTAACGGTAATTATCCGGTTGAGGGAGTGGATACGGAATGGATTTAGCTAATCTGAGATCCTCAGCCTGAGCCACGGCTGAGCTGCGTTCTCGGCTCGACAGACCTGCACCCGCAACCAGAGGATGCCTTAAGCAACTTGAGGAAACTCTTTCTCCTAGGATGGTCTCTTTTTTGTGCTGTGGATGGCTTCAGCTGGGCAGAAGCCCTGGCACCCCTGGGAGAGGATGCGAGGTCTCAGCCCAGCAGTGGGGAGGGAGACCTTGGAGATCTTCAGCGTGTTGGAGAGTTTGCAAAATGCTGCAGGGTGCAGCCAAGGAAAAGGTTTGCAGGGTTCACCCTTGCACCCGCAGTGCTTTGGGTGCTAGTGTGAGCTGGTTTAAAGCAAACACGACCTGAGGAACTGGAATCCCATCTCTGGGTCGCAATGTGGACAGACCCAAAGCAATGAAGCCGGGCTCTCCCCCATGCCGGACCCCAGCCAGGTGTCTTTGGTGATAAATCACAAGTGTTTTGGTTTGGATGTGGTGATAAATCTAAGGGCTGTGAATGATAGCTTAGACAATAGTGGGTTTTAGCCAATAAATAGTGCTTTTACGTAAATGCTTCCATACTCACGTACGCTGTCAGGCGGCAGGTGAGGCAGGAGTTGGGAACACTAATCTGTGGAGAAAAAGGAGCCTTGGAAACTTGCCACTTTTGTTCTAGTCTCTGCTCTCCGGGAACCTGATTTTCCCCTTCTTTTCCTCCATGTTTTATTTCACGTGATTTTTTTTGCCTTTAAAAAATAGATGCCTTGTTTGCAGTAAGAACACTTGACGCGTGTTTGTGCAGCGGGTGAGGTTCAACCCAGTGCAAAACCGGGATCGAGTGAGGCTTCAGCATTGTGTGTCTCTGGGTCCTCCAGCCAGACATGGAGGCTGACCTTAAACTTCTGCCTCGGAGCGAATGTCTGTGGGCATGGACAGTCTGTTTCTTCCATTTAAAAAGAAAAAAGAAAAAAAGAAAGCTTATAGAGGCTGTTCTCCCTGTAGCCAGAACAGTTTTGGTTATTCAAGCACGCATTCAGGTTTAGAAAGAAGGTAGTTTGTGAAAGTTTTTGCATGCCTGAAGGTTTGTCTGATGATAACTTGAACCATCATGTCTCCTCCTGTGTACCTCCTCATGGGACAGTTCCCAACACAACTACTTCTTCCCAGGTAGTTCAGCTTGAAACATGAGTTCAGCGATGAAGCAGGAACATCTCCAGGGATGGAGAGACCATGCTGGGGGTCAGAGAAGCCCCATGCACCAGCACCACCTGCTTTTCTGCATCCTCCACCACAGGTGTAAGCCTTGATGGCCTCCTTGGGGGCCTTGATGGCCCTCGAGCTCAACTTTTGCTCTTTTTCTGATACCATTTGACTTTCCTGCAAAGAGTTCCCCTCCACGCTAATCTTGCTGTGAATTTAACTTTGCTGTCACAGAGCGAGGAAGGGGTGGTGAGATCTGCTCTTGGGTGACTCCATGCACCGATGGATTTGCATCACAGATCCCCACGAGGGGGGCTTCGCTCCAGGTAGCCCCTGCACAGGAGATGCTCCTGGCTCTGTGGACCTCTCTGCCGAGCTGTCCTACCTTTGCCACTTCTCCCAACACAACCTCAAAGAAATGTTGGGTATTTTTTTTTCTCGGTAGCATGTAGGTCACTGGAGAGCCTTAGGGACCTGACAGCTGACATTCATCCTTGGGTTTGAAGCTGCATCAAGCTTTCTGGAGGCGATAAAAGTGCAATTGCTGGTGAGACTGGCTGCCTTTTGTGTGGCTTCAATTAAATGTCTTTCTCGGCGTGGGATAGTTGCCAGAGCTCTTTTTATTTTTTTTTTTTTAATGTTGAAAGAAATGGTTTTATTTAGATATATATAGAAAAATCTCATCTGGCCTTTTGGAAGGGTTTCAACTGGAGTGTAAGTAAAAAGGTGAGCCGCATTTTTTCAGCTGAACTTTTCTGCCTTTTGTATCTGCGATTTGGCACACACAGGATGTAAGCGGTGGCAAGGTCACTGCCCTTCCCTGGCCAAGGAAGGAAAGACACGGCATGTGCTGGGGCTGGCGTTAGGGGGACAGCTGCCAAGGACAAACCTGGGGGCGGACGAAGGCCTTGGGCCGACCCTTGAGACCTGCTCACTGTTGGGGTCTG
>NW_009726803.1:2939-3517 GCF_000703405.1 Apaloderma vittatum
GTGGGATCCTCCACAGCCACGACCTCCACAGAGAACCCATGGGGACGGTCACGGCAGAGCATGGGGTTCTTCTCCCAGCCTTTATTTGCTTTGTCTTCACTACTCTTTCAACCTAGGTTGATGCCAGACATCTCTCTATTTTAACAACAGCGTAAGCAAGGACAACAAGCTAAAACAAGGCAAATAGTCACTGTTACCTCTTGTTTTCTTTCTTCCTGAATCCTTTTAAATTCTGACCTTTTCCAGACCTGATGTCCTTCTCCAGGTGGTGTTACACTGCTTGACTGCAGAGACATTTTAATGAATTACTTTAATTCTCTTTGATCCAGATCGTGCTGCTTTTTATTATGCATTTGGTTATTATCAAGTGTGCATATTGCAGTTTCTTCCCAGCTCCAGCTAATGAAGTGACCTGCCTTGTCTCATCCAGACTTGCTTCTCCCAGCGGCAGCGAACGATGCCAGAAACACTGGAGGAGCCGCAGCACCTCAGCCCAGGTGTAACATTTGCATGAGAACATGGGGAGCGGTGAGGAAATAAAAGTCCAAAGGCGAAGAGGTGTGAGTCACTCGGTGAAA
>NW_009726804.1:0-6216 GCF_000703405.1 Apaloderma vittatum
CTTTCTTTCTACCCTTTTTAAAGATGGATGTGATGTTTCCCCTCTTCCACTTCCCAGGGACTTCACCTGATGTCCACGGTGTTTCAAATAGCGTGAAGAGTGGCTTGGCAACTGCATAGGAACTCTGGGATGCATCTCATCAGGTCCTATAGACTTATGTATGTTCAGGTGCCTCAGGTGGGCATTAACCCCATCATCACTTACAGTAGAAGGGACTTTGTCCACTTGGTCCCCATCTTGTGGTTATGTGGTTATGCAGGGAGAAAATTAGAAAGGCCAAAGTCCATCCAGAACTTAATCTAGTTACTGCTGCTAAATACAATGTCCTTCTCTACAGAGATGCTTTGCAACTGGTCAGCCTATAGTCCTTTCTGGTGCCTGGAGTTTATGTTCCCCATGGTCAAGACTTGTCATTTACTATAGCTGAACTTTAAGGGTTACTGTGGGCTTGTTTCTCCAGCCTGTCCAGGTGCCTCTGAATGGCACATCCAACTGATTTATAAACCACTCCTCCTCTTTGGGTATCCTCTGCAAACCTCATGAAGCTACACTCAGTACCATACTCAAGGACATTAGTGAGGATGTGAAACATCCCATTTTTGTGTAATATCTCAAAACAAAAGAGGTGTAAATCTGTCTGAGTAGGGAATTTCAGTCTCGTGTTTGTTATGTGCTGTGCTTGATTTAGATATTAGAGTGCACATCTAGGACAGTAACTTTACTGTAAATTCAGGGCAGTAAATATCTGATGGTGTGTATGAAAAATCCTACGATACCTAAAACTGTACCATCTTGTTGTGATGTTTGATAGATTAATAAATATCTTAGTTATCAAACATGAAAAAAGTTAATTTCATAAGTAAACACAGTCCTGAAAGGCATAGTTAAATACAAATAATTTTTCGTAAAAGTGATCATCTCAATGGAAAAATTTTAAAAAATATATTTAGATGATGAAATATTCTATGACTCAAACAGAAGACAAATAGACCAAGCAGTTGCATTTCAGTAATAGCATGTTTTAAGTTTGTAGAAATTACTATTGTAGCAAAAGCAAAATCAGACTGTAAAGCTAAATAGAGAATAAAACAAGATATAATTAAAAACCTGAAAACTTTGCCCTCCCCATTAATTTAAAAAACACTTAAATTTTTTGTAAATTTTCCTTTAAAGAGTTAAATGCATGAACACTTTTTTCCTTTTCTCTCTCTCTCTCCATATTTCTGGGGTCAGAAAAGATCAGAATTATTCAAAAGCACAAATGATTGTTCTGGGAATATTTCCAAGAAAGTAGACAGCAAAAGTACTGTGAATCTTACAAGTGGATTTTCTTTCTCTCTCATTTGAGAGAGAGCTTTCCTATTTCGCTAACTAGAAGTGTTCCCATTAACTCAAAAAAAGTCAAGCTAAATTTTACACACTTCTCAAAATCATGCAACACTTGAGTGATAGGCTGAAATATTGTGAGGGACTGCTAAACAAACGTCTCAAACAGTCTGTGCCTTTTCTGAACCTAGACAAGACAGACCCGCCCACCTCGTGCCTGTCCATGTTGGTGCAGGGGTGACTTGGCACTTTTCTGAGCCCCCTGTCCCAGCTCTACATCGGTGGATGGGTAGTGGCGGGTAGAACTTGGAAATGTGGCTGCAAGAAGCCGGGAGAGGGAGGCGTAACACCCCCCTCAGAAGCCTCCACCATTCCCCAGACCCATTCCTGGTAATTTTCCACAAGAGGGGCAAACAATGCTATGTGATGGGAATTTGGCTGTCTGAGAGGCAATCACTCTGGCAATTAGATGTGCTTTTCTCCCGCCACCAGATGAATGCTGCATGTGCCATGGTCATCGCACGATCTTTCTTTTCCTATCGCTTTCCTTTCTCTTTCTATCTAGTTCCAGCAAAAGAGCTAGTTATGGCAAGGCCAGTTCTTTTTTTTATGTTAATGGTTCTTTACTGTGAGGCACATTAATAACGTTAAGTGGGCAACTGAAGCACATCAATGTTAGTTTTTTGGTGATGGTAAATAAAAATGATGTCAGGATCCCTGGTGTGGTTCCCCTTAATCTTGGTCTGGGAATCGGTGAACCTGAGTCATCGTCCTCAAAGCTCAGAACATGACAGATACCTCTGTTAGGGCCTTCTATTTACTCAATTTATCTTCTAATGTGATAGTAGATATAGTGTACATATAGTAAATATAGCCATATACAGGAGGCCTTTTATCCTACTGAAAATAAGAGAAAACTTGTTTGTGCTCTATTATCATAATAAGGAAGCAGTATAATCACTCTTCATCTTTAATTTGTCATCATAACATCAAGCTGTGAAATACATATATCCTTAAATGCACAGGCAGTCATGTAATTCAGAGAAATTCAAATTATTTTCTCCACATTGGCACTGTCAGAAGCTGAACCCAGGCTCCTGGGAACGTGACAGAACTTATGCCAACCATCTCTTATATACGTGATCTGAAAGAAAGCGGAAGGAAAGGAACATCTCTTAGAGTCTTGGAAAGTGTCATCCTGGATGTGTATCTGCCTCACAATAGTGAGAGAAAAATCTCTCTCACCATCAGCTTGACAGGGATGCTAAAACAAAACTAGTCCAATATTAATGTTTAATGTGTAACTCTTACATTAGATTCACCTCACGATAATTTTGACAGAAATTAGGAGCTCCAGAAATACCAGGTTTAGGCCTTCTCTGGGTCACTAGGTTTTCCTTGTTTTCCTGCATACATAAGTTGTAGTTGCATTTTTGTTTTGATTTGAGGATGCATGCTTTCAGAAGATGACAAGTCATTAAAAATAAGAAATATTTCAGCCCTCAGTAGTCTGATAACTTCACTGTAATTTCATTAGTATTTCTCTGAGCTCTATATGCTGATTCTACTGATCCAAATGGACTGTCAGCAGGGAAAGGAAATAAGTATTTTGGTATTTGAGCTACCAGTCTTTCTGGTTGAACTTAAACCTTCTGGCAAGGCAACTTGAGAAAAGTTGGGAATTATTTGTTAAAGAAAAGAGCAATCATAAGATGGTGGCATATATTTTAAACACATCAATTTCTTTTTGAAATTTAGCAGCCTGCAGAACCTGCAAATGAAATCACTCCTTTAATAACCCTCCTTACACTGCAAAACAGCAGACTTGTACAACTCAAATGCCCCCCAAATTCTTTTTTAGCCTTTACAGCTGTGAGAAGCAGCTTCCTGTAGTCCTTAGCCTGGAGATCTCTCAACAGCAGTTCACAGCCTAAACCAGAAGGTTAAAGAGATGTCCTAGGAGGTTGACATTCTATTTAAAAAGAGAGCATCTTCTTCTTCTCCAGGTATTTTTGTTGTTTTTCAAGCCTTGTGTTGTACAGTTTAGCCTAAGTATTTTAGTAATTTTTATACGCAGCCCTCTATATAACTGTCAACTGCTAAGTCATGGATCTGCTGATGGCTTGCTTTACATACATATGCTGTATCAGTTTCTCTCTTTAAAAAGTGTTAACTTGCTCCAAAGAAATTACAAATTTTTTTTTGAGCTGAAAAGCTAAATTGTTTTTTCCCATATTTTCTGACCTTATGATTAGACGGATAACACTTTTTTCATGTCTATTTTCAATTTCATTCTTAACACCTCTTATTCCATTTGGATTTCTGCACAAGGAACACAATGCAGATGGTTAAACTAAATATGGCTTCAATTTCTCAGGCTTTTCATAATCCAGGAAAAAGAAATGAAAGAAAGCTTTGCTGATCATTCCTGTATATATCATCCTGAAGACTGGTAGTTTCCACATACCTGAAGTGAATGGCTTCTGCATGAGGTTGAAAAGTGTTGAAGCTTAAGGCTGGGCCAGCCTAAACTTTGACAGATCCTTCTGTCAAGGATCCTCTCTGATCCTTCACTCACCCTCCCAGAGGAGGAGAGCAGGGTAACTGGGGAGACAGACTTTGAGGTTGGAAAAAACTTGAACCAGTTTAATGAAAAAGAAAATAATACTAACAATAATAACGAAGATGTCAAACTATATAGAGATATACACACATGAAAATATATTCAAAGACATAAGTGAATATGTTAGTACAGAACCCGTGCCTTCTGGATGCCAACTAGATCCCAAGTGGAAAAAGTCCCAGACTGGACGCAGCAGCAGGAGCACCTGAGCCCAGAGTCCAGCTGTCGGTCCAAAAAAAATCCTAGAAAAGGAGCTCTGTTGCTCCCATCTACTAAGAAGGGGAAGAAAATCTGTCTTTACTAATGGCCCTCCTCTACAATGTGAAAACAGGAGGAGAGAACACCAGAAGCGCAGGGAGAGATGACAAACAGCCAGTGACAATAATCCCAGCACGGCAGGCACTAATGGCCCTAGGGGTCTTCTTAAGGGCCCTTATATACAGAGCACCGTGGGAAGAAATATTGTGATTCATTCATTTTTATCATCTGACCCATCCTCACCTCCTCTTAGGCACAGCTGTTTCTTCCTCCAATGTAATTGTCACGTGGTTCAGACAGCACCAGAAGACTTTTCTCCTGGTGCTCTCACACTAGGACAGAAAGAGAGAAATTATCTCTGCAAACATCATCATAGAATCATGTAAACTCTTGGACATTAAAATAAAGTAATTTAATTACACCCAGAAGCTAAAGTGGAATAAATAGAGGGCACAGGCCACACTCTGGAAGGTAGACCTGTTAACGGGACAGGAAATTACTTATTAAATAGATATTTGAGATTATCTGATTTCGACCATAAACTTCATAAAGGTGTGTAAATATGTGTAAACATCATGAACTCACTAGTGCTGAGTTCAGGGGCAGAATTACATCCCTAGTGTTGCTGGCCACTCTGTTCCTGTTACAAGCCAGGATGCCATTTACCTTACAGGCCACCTGGGCACACTGCTGGCTCATGTTCTACCGGCTGTCAACCAGTACTCCCAGGTTCCTCTCTGCTGGGCCACTCTCCAGCCACTCCACCCCCAGTCTGCAGTGCTGGATATTTTGTAGCTTAAATTTAGCAAGATGCTTCGCATAATATCCTTATAGTCAAATGGGTGAAACATGGATTAGGAGAGGAAATAAGTGTAGTTGGAAAATTGGCTGGACAGCCAAGCCAAAATAGTTGTGATGAACCCAACTGGATACCATTTAACAGTGTTATTTCTCAGGGTTTGGTTTTAGAGCGAATACTAATAATATCTAGATCGGCTACGTGGATGATGGGACAGAGGGTTCACCAAGTTCCTGATGGTAGACTGTGGAGAGCAGTCAATGCACTGGAGATATTAATACTATTCTGAAATAAGACAAGCTGAAGAAGCAGGCAGAGAAGAACTTCATGAACCTCATCAAAAGTTAACACAAAGCCTGAACCCTAGGATGGACAAAGTCCCGCAGCAGAACAGGCTAGGCCCAAGCCATTCTGAGCAGCTCTCTTAAATAGTCTCAGAGCCCTAGGAGAGACCACATTGACCCTGAAGCTGCAGTGCCCCTGGAAAGCAAAGACGACACTGCAACCTAGATTACACAATCAAGGCTACAGCCAGCAAGTCTGGAGAAGGACCTTGCCCCAGTATACAGGACCTGTGAGATATACTACCTGATTGCTTCCCCCAGCCCCAGGTTCTGACATACAGGACAGAAAATGATATACCAGAGCAAGTCATCTCTCCTTTCAAGTTGTGGACAATGACACTGGAGTTTTCAGATGAATCCATGTGGCTCCGTGGCTGGTGTCACCACCACAACTTTGGGTTCTTTGACTAAGGGATAGCCTACACAGCACCAGGCTTGATAGCATCAAATGGGAGTCACCTTTCCCAAAGAGGGAAGAGAGTCTTTGCCCAAGAGATTTCACAGCTGATCTACAGGGCTTTAAACTAGATGTGAAAGTGTAGGTGGATAACAACATCAGGCTTCTCTGGGGCAAGCTGTGAGAGGACACCAGGGTTAGAGGGACTGGGTGCTACCAGAGGCCTTCACACAGTTACTCTGAGGCAAGCTGGGGATACAACAGCGCAGTTAAAGTCTTACAGAGATGAACTAGGGGCTCCTGAGGGGAACCTGAACGTACATAAATCTATAGGACCTGATGAGATGCATCCCAGAGTTCCTATGCAGTTGCCAAGCCACTCTTCACGCTATTTGAAACACCATGGACATCAGGTGAAGTCCCTAGGAAGTGGAAGAGGGGAAACATTACATCCATCTTTAAAAAGGGT
>NW_009726805.1:0-731 GCF_000703405.1 Apaloderma vittatum
TCCACAACGGTTTATTTTGCTGCCCTTTAGCTTCTGAAAAGAGACTAATTAGCGTTAGAAGTAGAAAAGTAACTGGTGTTGATGTAGTAATTGCTGAGCGTGTAGAAGTGTGATTTAAATAGTCAGAGGGTGAAAACAGATGGAGGAAGCATGGCACATGGAAGTCTGCTCTTCGATTTGTCCTCTTTTATTTAGTAGTTCCTTGTACGAAGCTGGTCTCTCGTCTCTTGTGCCAGCATTCAGGATATGTGTCTCTTCCCTTCTACACCTTCTGAATAACTAGGCTGGCCTCATAATCCGTGACAGACTTCTTTTTAATACTGAATGACCTTGAAAAAGATCTACTTAGTATCTCTAGAAATTTTAGTTATGTAAAACTCATATACAGACATTTTCCCCCTCGCATACAGACATTTATTACAGTAGTCCTCACCACCTTGTCTCAAATCCAGTAGCTCTCTTTTTAATGACTTGCCTGGCTCAGTTGTGACAATCGTCATCATCTCATGCGCAATTCTTAACATCAGACTGCTGGTGGCATTCAGGTACCTATGTCAATTTTCAGAAGCACTGCCAAGAGGTAGGAAACCAAACGTCTTTGAAAACTAGTCCCATAATAACCCTCGTCCCTCATTCACCCCTGTGAAGAGCTCATCAGTGAGGTAAGTCTGCAAAGTGTATTGTTTTTCTTGTCACACCCCGTCTGAAAGTGGACTAGAGCATGTTCACCC
>NW_009726806.1:0-1790 GCF_000703405.1 Apaloderma vittatum
TGGATTATCATTCTTTTGTCAAGGGCTAGCGTATGAGTTTGATTCTTTTCTCAACCGATACTGAACCTTTAAATTTGGAGGAGCTTATATTCCGTAAATAAATTTAATTTGATTACAGGCGTGGATTTATTTTCGGATATGGGTACACTCCTCACCTCCTTCTTTACAGCCGCCCGGGGGGAAGATGTCAGCTTAAAAAAAAGGGGGCGGCAGGGACACCGGTGAGGGGAAGGTTGCAGCCAGCAGGGACAGGGTCCCCAGTGGCCACGTGGCCAGCACAGCCACCTGGGACATGGGGACAGGCACGGGGCTGTGACCTGGGGCAGGAGGGAGGGAGTGTGCTGTGAGCTGGTTGTGCTCAGCATCTCCCTGTCCCTTGCCTCTCCCCCAGGCGCAGCCCACGGGTAGACGAGGCCGGCGCTCTTGCACCCAGGACACCCCGGCAGCTCAGTGATGTTGAGCCCAGGAAGAAGGGACTGATTTGTTCTTTTAATGAATCTAACTCATTTCCCCAAAATCAAGTTTGTTTTGCCCGGAACGGGAAATGCAAGTGATCTCCCTGTCCTTATCTCAGACCTTGAGCCCCTGGATAGATTTCCTCCCTCTGGCTAGCGGAGAAGGGGGGGAATGCGGATAAGGGGGGGTGAGAGCAGCTGTGTGGGTACATGGCTGCTGGCCAGGGTCCAACCACGACCCCTTTGTGTGAAGTCTGTACAGAAAAAGGAGAGAAAGCAGTTTCTAAGCATTGCAGATTTGAGCCTGGACATTCTGCTGCTGCTGCCCAGAGCCCCACGTTACAGCAAAAGGGAGGGCAACTCACTTTAGCAGAAACTAAACCCCCGGTTAGGACAAGCGTTCCAGCTTGCCCTCAGGTATCAGAGCGCTGGGGGCAGCTGGGCTTAGGTTCTGAGTGATGCCCGATTCAGGGTTAATATTCCAGACTGCTGATGACACGCACCCACGTGCCTTCGATCTGGCAGCGCCCCTGGACACACACGGCCAGCCTTCACGAGAGCTGCGGCGTTCCCTCCCGAGCTCACGTGGCCACAGTCAGCGTGCCGCTGCCAACAGGGGCTCTCACGGCCCGATCGGAATTAAATAAACTTTAGTGCAGTAACAGATACACAAACTCGGTTTGATTACCAGTGCCAGTGACTGACTGCAAAGCACGTGCAAAAGTTACAGATGTAGCTGATGATGAGCAGCTCTGTAAAGATTTCCTAAGTCTCCTGGGGCAGCACCTGGTGCGACCGAGTGTCCCGACCTTCCGCAAAGGCATCCCGATGCGGGGGAAGAGAGGCTCAGCCCGTCGACTGATCCCAGGAGTCAGAGGTGGTTGGTGGTGACGTCTTCCCTGACTGCGGTGGTATCTTCCCTGAAGTTTCCCCTCTCTTGGGCCATTTTTGTATTATTTGTCACCTTTCAGGTGGAGCTGGAGTGACTCTGGTCATGCATATCTTTATTGTGATTGGGGCAAATTTTCCTCACTTCGCGTTTGAAGGTATAGGCCAGAAAAATTCAGTGTGCAAGCTCAGTGAGGGGTGGTTGCAACAAACAGGGGAAGCTTGAAGCCATGATGCACCAGGAGAACTATGACCTAGTGGCTATTACAGAAACGTGGTGGGATGCCTCACACGACTGGAGTGCCGCCATCGATGGCTACAAGATCTTGATAGATGGGGAGGGAGAAGCAGTGGAGTGGCCCTGTACGTTAGGGAAGGCTATGGAAGCTTGGAAATCAAGTATAGTGATGATGGGAACACAGAATCACACAATGTCAGGGGTTGGAA
>NW_009726807.1:0-13193 GCF_000703405.1 Apaloderma vittatum
CCTGAATTGTTCTATAGTTCTATGATTCTATATTTGAGTTCCATGTGAACGTTACCATAGGTTCCATGTGAAATAGATGGACAGAAAAGGTGTGGTTACTTCGTCACTAGGAGGGTTCAAGACCAGCTTGGATAAGACTTTGAGCAACCTAGTCTAGTGGGAGGTGTCCCTGCCCATGGAAAGAGGGTTGAAACTGGGTGATCTTTAATTTCCCTTCCAAGTCAAGCCATTCTAGGATTCTATGACAGTGAAAAAACATATAGTTGCCTTTCAGTGAGATTGTTTTGCTTTGATAATCATGGCTTTTTATTCAAAACTGTATAGAGTAACTGCAGTTTGTTGTGCTCTGTGGACACATTAAGAATGATTCAACAGACACTGGTGCAAATCTGACATTTAAATCTTGCCTTGTCTTTGGAATGATATTTTAATTTATTCAAAGTCCACTGTTAACAGTTGTGTGTAGTTTGTAAGCTGGAGAATGCATTATTGCAACCATATTCAGCAAAAGGTATTCCATAATGAACTATTTAAATAGTGACTGCAGTCCAGTAAAAATAAACCCTTTTGAACAGAGAATCAGTATGCACGTAGAACTTTGCACTAGAAGAGGATCTGTTTCTTTTTGTGAATTGAGAAGTCTAGTAAATGTTTAACAAGAATAAAATGTGTATCACAAAGTTTTTCTAGGCCCAGTTTGTCTTCTGCAAAAAGGATGGACACTCAGATCTGATTCTGTAGTGGAAGTGATGAACTGAAATATGGAGTTAGCAAGATGATGCTCTAGCAGGGGGAAGAGGTTTTGGACTGCAAACCCAACAGTAATATATCTCCAACCTTTGACCAAACTTTGTGCTCTGGTAACTTCCTCCTTCAGAAAGGACTTGCTGGGAGGACTTTTCAATAAACTAAGGAGAGATTCTGTAGGAGTTAACATTGAGAAAATATTTAACGAGTTAGCAACCTGGGCTGTAAAATTACCATTTCTTGAATTCAGTCATTTAGACTTAAGGATTTTTGCTATTTGTGAGTTTAGTGACAGTAGTTAGCCATATCTGTAGTGTCTGAAGACCTGCTTGTTTAGTTTAACCTATTTGTACATTAATAGGGGAAGTTCAAATTCCCAGATCAGCTTCTTAGCACACATGTCACATTAGATAGAGAGAATATCTCTCTACCCCTCTGAGGACTCACTTTTCCTAACTGAGTTTAAATCTAAAATGTCTTTGGATGAAAGCACCTTCTTCTTGATACTCTTCTCTAGAGCTGTAGTCCAGCTTTATTATCTTTTTCAGCTTGAGTATTCTGAAAGGTTAATAATTTTAAATATGATCTCACAAAAGAAACTGAAAAACCTGTCTGGAATTCACATGCACTTAATAACATTTCATTAAAAATGGAAATATATGTGTAAAATTTTTCACAGAAAAACACCTAGGCAGCTTTCTTTCATTAACAAATTGCTGAAGAATGGAAGAATGCTCCTGTTATCAGTGGAGCCAAAAGACATGGTGGGTCCTCTGCTTTGTAGAGAAACTATAGTATTAATAACTAGTAGTAATTCGTGAAAAAATACATACTGATTTTAGAAGTTAGAGCACGTAATGGTGCACATGTTCTTAACTGGAGAGATTTTGCATGCTGCAGCTGTTGTGCTAGTAACTGCATTAGGAATTTACTAGAAATTTTTCCCCGATCAGTTCTACACGAAGTATGGGGACTTCCTAAAATTAAGCAAAAATGTCCCTCTAACTTGTTAATTTTGAAAGAACATTTATGTAATGAAATGGCCGGGGACAAAAAAAAGTCTCAATAACCATCCTTGGTAGTAAAGGGAAATCTCTACATAAAGTGTTTCTGAAGAGGCATGCTTCAGGCCAGACAGGGACCAGCTATTACCCATGGTGTTGCCAAGCAGCACCTACCTTGCACTCTTAAAATTAGAAAGACATCTCTTCCATTTTGCAGAGCAATGGGGCTGAATTGGAAGGAATGTGCAAGACTTTCAAGTGAAAAAAAGGAGCTTTGTATGGTTACTTATTCTCTGTGTAACTGAGTAATGTATGAGCATTCTTGCTCTGTAACACAAAGATTCATTCACTGTGGCCATCACTGTAATGTGTGAGCAGGTGTGTATATTGAGTGTAGCACACCAGTGTTTCTTTACAGATTCATCAATATCAGATTACAATTTTTGGTTTTTTGTAATCATCAAATTGTTCTGTACTAGCACAGTTATCTTTCTATCATCTCATGCTAGACAGGGTTTTAAATTAGTGATAACTGACGGCTAACAAAGTAAAGACAAGAACAGCTGATCATCTCTTATCAGCATCGTAAGATACCAGATGCAGTCCGGAGAACCGGCTCCTCCATGGTGTTACACAAAGAAATCAACTAATTAAGTCCCTGGATGAAGGATGTGAATTTGTAAACCAGAGAGAAGTCACCTAATACCCCAGAAAACAGAGGTGTAAGGAGACTTCCCACTGCTGCTTGAGGCAGGAGAATGTAAAGCAACAGAAATATTACTTAGGGATTCCCAGGAAATGAGACCACCCTGTATTTTTCTGCTGCCTTTCCATACTGCCTTTCCATGGAGGTGAGGTACTGGTTTACAGATTTCCCAGAAAACACTACACGAAGCATTTACTCCATTGGATCTTGAAGAGTGACATTTTCTTGGCTTTAGAGAAACAGGAGTTGCACAAGAAACCTGAGAGATTTGGGAGAGCTGGCATTAATGTCTCGATGTAGAAATTAGTTCTCTTACAATTTCTAGAGGCACAAAACTAGAAGGAGATCCCAGAAAACTCCTAAATAGTAGGTGGTCTGATTCAGTTTTGGATTGAGACACTAAATTCCAGGTATGGAATTCAAGGTATGGAAGTGCCCATATAAGAGAGAGACACCTAAATTCCCAAGATGGAGCCAGTACAGGAAATGTATTCCAGTGAGTTCTCCATCTCATACTCCAACGACGTCTGAAATGCCAATGGTGGGTCACCTGAACAGACACCTTTAGACTTCTCTCTCTTAACTAATCACTTCAGTTGCCTAGTTACACGCAAACAAGTGAAGATCTAGATGACCACCGACTCTAAAGAGAACTTAGACACATAGCGTGCAGGCTGCTGATGTCTGAATCTTAGGCCTAATGTTCCCCACAGGTGGTAATTCAGCTGTCTAAATGTCAATACTGACTCCTGTTCTAGCTCTTTGGAGATATCCATCTGACTGCTAGGTGCCACTCCTAGAGGATACAGCCAAATACTCACTCCCCTCCCTTTTCTACCAGCCTCACCCACATGTCTTGGACACTGCGTGATTTCTAAAACGGTACTGGATGATTTTCTTTACACAGAAGTCTTCATCGCACCCGGTGCTTTTCTCCACAAATATCCCGGTACCCATTTTGCGAGGGTTCAACAAATATAATTATAAAAAAAGTGGAAGCAGGTTTCAGTTGCCAACCACAGACTTCTAGGGCCATTTCAGACATCTAGTGTTATGTGAGATTTCTGCACAGGCCAATTAGGTATGATACAGGACCTACAGAAGGACAGGTCTGCAAACAAGGTAAGATAACTCGGTAGGTATTTAATAACATCAGTACCTGTAGTTTGTTCAAACTACGTATACTTCCACATGAAGGTTTTTTAGCTGGTTTTGGTTCATGCACAGTATAAACTAATCGCCTGCACAGGATGTTTTTGAATGCAGCTCTAAATCTATCTACTTTAGTAAAGGGGTATAAAGATGTCTGGCGAGGTGGTAACATAAAAGTCACTTATGGTTTTAATGGCTGTATAAATATTACTTTTGTGCCAAATATGCACTGGAGAGGTCAGTAACCTCCAAAGAAGTGAGGTAATAAGCCTTAATAGTCTAAGATAGAGTGGCATTTCTTATGCTGACATTATGTCATGCTCCCTGATCCACTGTATTGCTCGCACTGTTGGTAAAGGTGAAAATTATTACTGATCTCATTCACCTAAAGTTTCTTTCTGTGACGATGTTTAAGCAAGGCTCATTAGTGAAGGTGTGAGGTGTGAATAAATGTAAAGCAGTATTTTTACATGGTAGATGGCAAGATGTCTTAGAATCATAGAACCACAGAACATCTAAAGTTTGAAGAGACTCATCAAGATCACCAAGTCTAACTCTCTGATTTTTGCAGGACTACCTAAAACTAAGTCATATGACTAAGAGCATCGTCCAAAAACTCCTTGAACTCTGAAAGGCTTGGGGCTATGAACACTTCCTTGGGCAGCCTGTGTCAGTGACTGAGCACCCTAATTTTTCCTTAGATACAGACAACATAGCTGTAACTCTGCGAGCAGAGGTGATTTTCCACAATAATTTTTCAATTCTGTCTATAATAGCTGTTGACTATTCTTACAGAAACATACATTTAAAGTTCACCTGTCTTCTCCAATTACTTCTTCCAAGTCCTGTATCTTCTTTTCACTTGGCAGTCCTAAATCTTAATTTTAAATCCAGGAATCTTTTTGGCAGTCAAATTTTTCTTTATTTTTCTCAAAAGAAAATTGCAACTTTCTTCTGTTCCTAAATCCATTTTTACTTCTTTTTTTTTTATATATATCTCCTTGACAGCAAAAATGCAAGACTTGTATTCTCCAGCCCGGGCTGCTCAGGAGTAGGTGCAAGCAGGACAGTCACTTCTGAAGGCCATAATAATAGAGATCTGATTTCTCTGGGTGGACTAATGCCATTCCTTGGGCTGCAAAGATGATTCTAACTTCTTAGAGTAAAACACTATGATCTGAAAAGCCAAAGCTACTGATAAGGATAACCATTATGTTGTAGTATTTTTAATAGACAGGTTTAATAGATCTTTTACACAACAGTTTCCATTGAATAAGTAGAGAGGAAAGAACTTCTGGAGTGCCGAAGGGAAAGAATTTTCTCAGATTCCTTCTGATGGATATACTACAGTGTTGTTGTCAACGTGAACTTGCTGGAAGAGGAATGTGAGATGTAACTTAGCTTCTGCAGATTAACATTCAGGAATGTCTGCCAGGTGATGGAGAAATAAATGTGAATGAAACACTGGAGAGCAGCAAGCATGAAGGAACATGCAGGAACTTGTCATTCAGCACAAGGGAGTAGTAAAAATCATAAGATACAGAACTAATGTTAGAAATAAAACAAATAAACGTAGGAAAATAATGCTTAACAAAAGTGCCAATAAAAAGAGGGAAGATCTCAGATATCACTCCCCTTCATGTTATTGTAAAAATACTATTCTAATCAAGACCCTGGCATCTTTATAAAGCTCAAAAGGTAATTATCACTATCCAGAAATGGAGCGGAAGGATTAAAAGGACTGCTGGAGGTAGTGATGGGAATTGCCTTACACCTGAGTGTCTGTTTTAGAAGGCCTCACTCACATTATTTTTCATAGTTTCCTGTTGACAGCTGTGTCTGCTCAACCTAATACTATTTTGAGAATATATCAGAAAATAAAGAACAAGGAAGTGAGAAGAAGACAGACTTTGCTTTTGCTGTTGCATTGTTCATGGTCTGTTAGCTGTGCCAAATTTCATTCAACTTTCCATTCAACTTCTCAGGTTGGACTGGATCTTGGAATAAGCAGCTTCAGTGCCATTGATTTCAAAGGCTTCACAGCAAAAAAATTGTTGGGATTTCCCCCCACATGTAGAAAAATGCTCCTTCATGAGAATGTGTGTGGTGGAGATGGGAAAAATTTTAGGAAGATGGCTCTGGCTAATCACAGAAAGGATGTTTGCTTAAAAAAAAAAAAATAAAAAAATTACTGGTATGTCATGTTAATCAGATCAGATGTTCTGTCTCTGAAAAGTCCAGCACTCCAGTATTGTGGTGCAAAGAATACTTTAGGAAATAACAACTTTTCCAGGAACTTGCCATGAATATACTGAATCCAAAAAGTAAATTCAGGGAAAGAATACAAAATCTTTATTTTAGACTTCTGCCTCTCCATACACTGCCTCCATAAAAGTGCTTTTGACTTTTTTTGATTATCCAGGTTAGCAACACAGGTTTTTTGGCGTTTTTTTCAAATTTATTTATTTAATTACGTGGTGACTTTCCATTCTTTCTGAAAAGTGGAGTGACTTGTTTCCATCGTACTGAAAGCTTTGGGTTTTTGTGTAATGTCCATTAATGAATAGTGAAAACATCAACAGTTCATGGAATAAATCAGGTCAAAGTAAACTAATTTATATGTATGTTTTGTAGCATTTTGCAACATTTCTCTTTGGAAAAACAAACAGCTTTTTTTTTTTTTTTCCTTTGGGATGAATGCAATGATTATGGTCAAGAGTTGAAAAGCCCAGGTAATTAAATTGCATCCCATTTGACTGGTTTCTTATATGATGAGCTGTATCCTACAGAGCTGGCATGAAGAAGCTGTCAGCAAAGCAGGTTAAAATGGTTTCTTATGTCAAAAGAAGAGGGAAAACTCTGCACAGGAAGTTCCCCTTAAATTCAAACAGGTAATGAAATCTGGATACTTCCCTGATATCCTTCCAAGAAGATTACCTTGTGGACAGAAAAATCCCCAGGGCAGCAGAGTGAGCAGTAAACCAAAGCAGAATCATGGCTAATAAGAGTAGCTATTTGACGCTTAAGAACAACAAGAGCTTTTGGTGTATCTAAAGTTTTGTGGCGAAAGAACTGGGAATCAGTGATACAGACTTTGAGAAGACTGGAAAACATGACAGTGTTAACGGAAAAAAGCTAAGTAGCCTAGTTCGAAATGCTGTAGCTACTCACTCTTGATCATGGCCCTGTGGTTCTCAGGATCCCAGTGAAGTGTTACTCAACCATAAGACGATGAGGAATCAGAAGACAGTAAACAAAACTAGTGGAAACCTCACCCCTCTAAAATAGGTCTGCACACATGCTCTGGAGCCCATAAACAAGCACAAACAAGAAAATTGCAAAACATGAACAAGAATTTAAAGTTTAGCTTCAGTTTTATTTGACTGTCAGTCAAGAAGCTGTGCAACATTGCCTTGTGGGAGGTGGTTGAGGCAATTCCTCAGCTCAAAAGTTAGGAAAGACTTATGTTTATATAGCACATAAAAGTACATTAATGAAGCACAATATATTCTTCAACTAGGATGGGAGCACAATTTGTGAATAGTTAGCACCAAGGCAAGGGTAGGAAACATTCCCCAAATCCGTAAGATCTGTTCAGTACTGACAGTGTTAAAAGCTGTTGATGTAAGCAATGAGTTGTTCTTTACAAAGTCTGCTTAGGACATCACAAATTAGAGTCTCCAGCATGCATTGATTTGTATTTCTAGCTTCACTACCAAATCAAATGAACTGTAATTAGGAAGTGTTTTTAGCTGCTCACTGTTCATCTGCTGAGAAAACTTGAAATTATTTTACATTTTTGTGTGAAGCTGGTGTTTGTGTGATCTCAATGGCTGTGTAGTGATGGACCTCTACTGGGAAAACTAAGTTACTCCCAACCACAGAGGTGCTCTGCATTTTGCATTAAGGTTCTAGCTTGTTTAAAATTTTGAAACAAGCAAGTGTTTCATTTTAATCTTTGTTCTGCCACCCCTGAAACATAGCTGTAAAATGAGTTCCAATTACACTGGTGAGAACCTATGAAGCAGCTTAAGGGACTGTATAATATGATTAGTTGGGGACTTAGGAGAAGCATCATATTCACAATCTTTCTTATAATTCTTCCCTAATTTTTACCAGTTTGAATAAAAGTATACGATCAATTCTAATCAGCCTCTGACACACACAAATCATCATTGTGTGGCACCATCCAATTGGTCCATCATGCTTAATATACCCTGCATTGCAATACCTTTCATCGGCTCTTTCAAAAGCAGATGATACTTTTCTGGCCTTTGAATACACGACACTGTGTTCAGAGGAAATATTGCATATAATTCCACTTTTCTCCATATTTATATTCAAAACAAAACAATTTCTCCAAAGCTATCAGACCACAACCAGTACCACTTCACCTCCTTGAAAGATTTACCTTTGTGAAAAGCATTATGTAGCTGGAAGTATTTCATTTTGGTTCCCTCGTGTACAGTTTGAACCATTAATGAACCCAGATCTACACAGAGAGGCAGATGTCTGTAGCCCATAGAACTTATGTGTTCCTTTTCCCTTCATCAGTGCCAAACTTCTAGTAAGAAACCTGAAATCATTGTTTTCTAGCTTTTCTTGGTTTAATCTTCTTGGCCACTGAATTCCCATTGTACAGAAGCAATTATATAATTCAATGATATCTTGATCTTCTAGGCTATTTTTTCATTTTCCTGCAACGTCTCCACATCTTACAAAGAAGGTGCTAATAATTCATATGTTATTTTCAGTGAGTATTGTATTTTTAATATTTTATGAGCTGAGATAAAAGGTATTAGCTCTTTGAATTTTTGCTCTTTATCTTGCAGAGAGGGTCAGGGGACTTGCTTTAGCACTCTGGCTCTTGCCAACTGCTTATGATTATCAATGTCAAGTCTCAGATTTGTAGTCCAAACTTTTCGCCCCAGACCCTTTCATATATCGATCTTATCAGAGTCTTGTAATGCTCCATACCCAGTCTTATGCTCCCACTTTACCTTTCTCATTCCTTTCACAAACTGGGTACACTCTTTTCCTTGTCTCCTTCCAGCTACCCGCATTCCTCCTTCTCCTTTCTCTGCTGTCACTTCTTTCAATTTCTCTCTTGCTCAGCTCCTCTATTCACCTCCCATGGCCATCTTATTTCACTTCATTGTTCTCTGCCACTCCTTGTTGTCTGCCACAGCTTCCTATTAATTAAAAAAGGGGTTTTGTGGGGAAGAAAAAATGGCTGTAGGCTTGGATGCTACCAACCCCATCCCCCCAATTCCTCTCTATATTTAAGATTTTCTTTACATGTACACACTCTCACTGTTTATCTTTTTTCTTTCTGGAACTCAACTTCATACATTCAAATATGTCCCCAAAAAAGGGCAAGAAATGTGCTAATAAAAACCAAAAAATAGATTCTTATTTGATCACTCAGCTTTAGGAGCAGGGCTCTAAACCAATGCCCATTATCATAAAAATTATGATATAATGAAATCTGACAATGTAGCTAACATATGAGTATGAGCAAATCTAACTACTTGTTCACTTTTTTTTTTCTTTGCTTGGCAAAATGGGGTGAATATAATTGAAATAGTTCACAAATTTAAGGTGGAGAGAAATTTCATATGAGACATAAGGCTTAGCTCTGATTGTCCTGGGTACATCTTGAAAGTGTGTCTTCAATACGAAGTGACCACTTTTCCTGTTGCTGTGTTAGTGTGACATGTGGATGGAGCATTTCCTAGCGACATGGTAACACTTCTGTACTATCTCATATAAAGATTAAAAATATTTTTCTTGTGAAAAAGGCTTTGATGTTGGGATGCTATTTTTATAACTATTCATCAGCTTCTCTTCATACTGATTATGCTTTTTAGTTAATATATACAAAAATTGTTTCCAGGCAAGTACTAATTAAAGCTATCTTTATGGACAAATAGGAGAAGAGAAAGAAAAAATCTGAGTATAGAGTTTTGCTATTAACCCTTTCACACAACTGGGAAATAATTTCAAGGCTTCATAAGGAGAAATTAATAGCAATTGCTTGTACTGCTGTATTGTCCGAGTCATATTAACATCAACTCAATACGCTAACAATGTAAGTAAATGAGAGTTGATATCCATATTTAAGTGAAGGAGAAACAGCTAAGTCATCACTAAAAAACATTATTTCACTTGTTTCAGGCACATGTTCTGCTCCTTAGATTCAGGAACAAATGAGGTTGTGAAGCCAGTTCCTAAACCATATAATTTTATGTATTCTTCTGTCATTAATGAAAATATAACACAAATCTGAAACACCGAAAGTGCTGTCCACTCCATTCAGAGCAGGAATAGCTCTGATGTGATTCAAAGCAGAAATTCTGCTTGATTTAGATAATTTAATATCTCACTCTTCTGTAATTGTCTTTTCCATTTTTAGCTTAATTTTGAAAGGAAATGTGCCTTGCAAGATTTTTTGTGTGTATATGGAGTGATCTGGTCAACTCTTGTAGGTCAAATTCATTCATGCTAGCAGATGGGAACAATGTCCTACAGTTACGAAAATAGGAACTTAACTGGAAAATAGAGAGATCCTAGTTTGTTTTCTCATGGGAGAAATGCTTAAAAAGGGCCTCATTTTGATTTTCTCATTAGAATATCAATATATGTTTTCCTATATCATTTGTTCACAATTTCAGTCCATGTGGTTTTTCTCACATCACTTGTTTATCCTGTGCCTACCAGCCCTTGCACGGGTGTGCATAAATATGATTCAACACACTATCTTCATTCATCAATGCTCACGGTGTCTTGAATTAGGTTGGGATTTTCTGAAAAGGATGCATAAAGAGGGGCTATTTGTCTCTTCTTTGTGCTCTTGAGTCACATGGAATTCAGGCTACTGGCAGCTTTGCTCCAAAACTACACAGGACGATGACTTGTAGGGCAAGATGGCTAAACATGCATTTAACAAGTTAATGTGTGTGCTCAAAGTGGTTTTGGCCATGACAGCAGCCAGGTTTACCCAGTATGTCTGTGACTTCATGATGACGTGGTTGGATTGCTTTGAAAAAATTGGTTCGGACAATTAAATCTGCCTGCAACAGGCCAGGCCTACAAGACTTGCTCAGACCCTTTTTTTTTTTTTAAAGACACATTGTTATGGTTGTCTGTGAATTCGCCTTGTTTTGTGTACTATTGCTTATACTTAGATCAGAGAAAAACTCACACTGGGAAGATTGTTACTGCAAGCTGAAAAAGAACCTTACATGAGGCACACTGAAGTTAAATGCTGCTGGTGTTCCAAAGTTTCTGGATATTCACTGGATATAAAATGGAAATACACATAAAATAAAACCTTTACAATTCCCATTCTTGAGTGGAAGACAATATTTATAATGAAGCGTTTGGTCTTTAATTCAGCTGTACATCTAACCCCCAAATAAAGAAAAATCTTAAAAGAACTTAACTTTGATCTAGACTATCTGAATTACATGAAGGCTGCACATGTTGAAGGATTTTGTTATAACAGAATGACAGCATGTAACAGGGCCGGGACAATATTTCTCCAGACTACAAATGAAAGGCTCCTCTTGGCAAGGTCATGATGCATAAATGAAACCTCAACAAGTATTTCTAACCGAATGATATGAAACTAGAAAGTAGAACAGAACCTGTATATTTAATATATGTTAACATGTTATGAATCTGTGCAAAATGCATGTGCATACTAAAGACAGCGCATGGCTATATGAAATAGGTCATGTACTTTGAATAATTTACTTTATTTACAAAACCTGATGAAATAGTGGATGATTATGATTTGAATATATTTTTATTTGGTGTATCAATTACTACTTTAAATTACCGAAGAAAAAACAGCTGAAATCCTTTAATGCACTCAACACTACTTCTGTGTTAACCTTTTCTACTGTCTCCTCTGCTATGGAAAATGAATTTTTTGACTTTCAGTGGGCACACTAACAAAGTAAACTTTAATATTCTTTTCAACTTTAGCCTCAAGCTCACGTTCTGTTTCCATAAAATCAAGTTAACTGAAGATACACTTATTATTACAAGTATACTTTTAAATATTTTCTTCTGTAGCCAATAACCCTCTCCTTTCTACCTGTGTCTATGTGAGCAACTCTTAGTAATATCTAAATGCAATCAGTAATATGTATGTTGGAGTGGCCACAATTATCATGAGAAAACTGAAAATAGATATAATCTATACGTCTGATTTTGGCAGTGGATGTGGGACTAAATCTTTAGAGATATACAGAGCTCTTGAATAATCTAATTTTGTCAATACACTCTTATTATGAATTAAATTAATCCTAACTCAGCCAGAGACTCACCACTTCTGAAGTCCCTCAGCTATTCCAAATAGGGCTTTGATGAGGCAGAATTCATATGCAGAGCTTGTGTTGGCTCTGTGTAGAGAAGCGTTATCAGTCTGGTAGGTTGAAGAGCTTGTGTTGCTTCAATGTTTTACTGCTTGGAGTTCAAACAGTCATGAGGACACATATAGAAACATCCTTATAGTAGGCTATCATATAATTATTTATTAACCAGACCTTTAAATAAAATATCAAACAGTGTGATGTGGCCAATGAAATTACAGCAGCAGAGTCCTGGGATTCCCTTCTCTTTTATTGTGTTTCTTTATATAGTCTGTTGAATTTTCAGTAGCAAAACAAATAATTTACATTATTTTGGATGCAAATTACTTCACTTGGATGTGTGATTGTAAATCTGGAGAAAGTCTATTTGCATGTTGACAGTTTATCTCATCTTTAAACACTTTACTGAACTGAGACTTCTATGGAAATAAATCTATCAGTATCAGCTGTCCTCTGAATATGTGGCTATCCTATACACGTCCTGTGTTTACTGAGTGGAGTGACACTGAATCACGGCAAATGTGTTATGAGGAATTGTACAGCATCAGTACACACATCTCAAACTGGAAAGGTCATTTAATGACAAACTTTTGCTGATTATGGACTTTTATGTGGGCACTCATGTAAATATTTGCCTCATTTGCTGTAAAGATTATGAATTGACATAAATTGTTGTTGTTTGCTTTTCTCTTCCTTTTTGTAAGATCTTTCCACATTAACCATTAGTTATTTAAGAAAGTATTCACACCATTGTTATATTAAAACACACCTCAGCAAGAAAGTTCTGATGGGCTGCTGTTTTTGTTAACTATGACCAGAAGCACTGTGGCATTTAAAATTTTCTGAGTATTTTCCAACATAGAATCATAGAATTGTCAGGGTTGGAAGGGACCTTAAAGATTGTCTAGTTCCACCCCTCCCCCACCATGGGCAGGGACATCTCCCACTAGATCAGGCTGCCCAGAGCCCCATCCAGCCTGGCCTTAAAAACTTCCAGGGATGGGGCTTCCATCACCTCTCTGGGCAACCTGTGCCAGTGTCTCACCACCCTCATGGTGAGGAACTTCTTCCTAACGTCCAGTCTGAACCGATCCATCTCTAGCTTTAATCCATTCCCTCTAGTCCTAGCACTACCCGACATCCTAAAAAGCCCCTCACCAGCTTTCTTGTAGGCCCCCTTGAGATACTGGAAGGCCACAATAA
>NW_009726807.1:13209-13729 GCF_000703405.1 Apaloderma vittatum
TTCTCTTCTCCAGACTGAACAACCCCAACTCTCTCAGTCTGTCTTCATAGGAGAGGTGCTCCAGCCCTCTGATCATCCTCGTGGCCCTTCTCTGGACACACTCCAGCACATCCATACCTTTCTTGTGCTGTGGGCTCCAGAACTGGACGCAGTACTCCAAGTGGGATCTCACAAGAGTGGAGTAGAGGAGGAGAATCTCTTCCCTCGACCTCCTGGTCACGCATCTTTTGGTGCAGCCCAGGGTACGATTGGCTTTCTGGGCTGCAAGTGCACACTGATGGCTCATGTTGAGTTTCAGATCTACCAGTACCCCCAAGTCATTTTCTTCAGGGCTGCTCTCAACCCAATCACTGCCTAGCCTATACTGGTACTTGGGATTGCCTCGACCCAGATGGAGGACTTTGCATTTGGTCCTGTTGAACTTTGTGAGGTTGTCATGGGCCCACCTCTCCAGCCTGTCGAGGTCCCTCTGGATGGCATCCCTACCCTCCAATGTATCGGTCGCCCCACACAGCTTGGT
>NW_009726807.1:13821-18108 GCF_000703405.1 Apaloderma vittatum
CTGGCTTCCACTTGGACATGGACCCATTGACAGCCACTCTTTGGATGTGGTCATCAAGCCAGTTCTTTATCCACCGAATTGTCCATCCATCAATCCCATATTTTATCAGCTTGGAGACCAGGATGTCATGCGGGATAGTGTCAAAGGCTTTGCTCAGGACCAGGTAAATGACATCAGTTGCTCTTCCATGACTTTTTGGAATATAATAGAGAGGGGATTAACAACCTCATCTGTCAGTTCCCTCAGTACCCGTGGCTGTATTCCATCGGGTCCCATGGGCTTGTACGCTTTCAGGTTCATCAGATGCTCATGAACCTGATCTTCAGTTACAATGATCAGTTCTCTCATCCAACCCCTGTCATTGTCTTCTGTGACTTCAGAAGTGTGGCTGGAGCCCTTGCCAGTGAAGACAGAGGAAAAGAAGTCGTTGAGAATCTCTGCCTTCTCCAAATCACTTGTCACCAGTTCACCCATTTCCTTTCTGAGGGGTGCCAGATCTTTCCTTTTTCTTATCATTAATATACCTAAAGAAACTTTTACTGTTTCCCTTGATCTCCCTGGATAGATTTAATTCTAACTAAGCTTTTGCTTTCCTAACCTGGTGTCTTGCTGCTCGGGCAGCTTCCTTATATGCCCCCCACTCTAGTCATCCTATCTTCCACTCCTTGTAAATTTTCTTCTTGTGTGTCCAGGAGCTCCTTGCTCATCCAGGCAGGTCTCCTAGCATTCTTTCCTGTCTTCCTTTTTGTCTAAAAAGTATAGAGGACAATATCTGACCATCAATAAGTGGCTCTGATGGTTGGAACAAATGATTTATTCCTTTTCAAAGGCTTAGAGGCTCTGATGGTTGGAACAAATGATTTATTCCTTTTCAAAGGCTTAGATGGCTATAGGGTAAACAGCTTGTGAATTAATAGGTTAAAAAACAGACACAGAACCTAGAAGAACTAATTACACAATTTCTTTCCTGGAATGTGCCATGTATCTTCAGCTGATATATTAAGATGACTAATACTGAGAATAATAATGATAATAATAAAGTGGTTTTATTTGCAGTGCACATAATGAGATTTTTTTTGGCCATTTTTCTCTGAAATATAGTGAAACCTAATAGATTATGTACAGTGAAAAGTCCATGGCAATTTATCCTCTGACATTTCCTATTGAGGTCTGTCCTGATTTTTAAGTATTGCAGCATTGCATAGCTGGCTTATAAAAAAGACGTCCTGGACAGTTTTTACTGATCAATTTACGTAAATCTATTCCAAAGCTGTAGTGGAAACACAACTCTTAGCTAGATTGAACATGTGATAATTTGAATAAATCATCAAGAAGCAAAGCAAATACCAGTGTAAAATTAATTCTAGGATTAGATTAAATGTTTTAACGTCAGTTGTATGACATACGCTTCGGAAAATGTCCTTTTATTATCTTAGAGCTAAGACTTTAATGTATTTTGTCTCCAGATTGTCCCTACCTAAATGATTCTTTAATTCAATAATTTTTTTACATTAGTATGCCTACATGTCTTCAACCTGAATTTTGTGCAGGTTGATTATATTTTCATAAGAGCAATTATATTATTGATACTTCTCTCGTAATGAAAAATCGAATAGTATTTCACTGTGCACAGCACTTAATGGAAAGAGATGCCATTCAAGCTGGCAAAATTGCTGACACCTATGAGGGTGCACAGCGATTCTGAAAGCTGAATAGTTTATCCTTGGAAAGGTTATTAATGTGAGAAATTATATCTCTCCTTTCATTCTCTCTACTGATCCAGCTCCTACTGAAATCAAAGGAAAGGCTCCTGTTGGCTTCAGTGAGAGCAGACCGGAGCTTTGTAATACCTGTGAGTCTCTGAAATAGAATAAATCTTCCTCTCTCATTACTTTAGAGCTGGCTGATTCTTAAGCACTGAGTTCTGCTGTTATCTTCCTTGCTGTGCAATCCAAAATATCACCAAAGCAATTGTACTTGTTCCTCCAAGCTCAGCCTCTCAAGTGAAAGTGGTGCTATAGGCAAGATGCCAGATGGGGACACAACAGATAGGACAAGATTTATGGTGCTTCTTAGTGTAACTCAGGGCATAGCTACCCTGAACTGGAAGGACGAGGACAGAGTGAACTGAGGCTAAGTAACAAGTTCTTTTTTTTTTTGTGAAATTAAAGAGATGAACTGGAATAAAAATATGAACCATAGTGAGGATAGTTTATTACTGATGGGTGAGGAAGGATGTAAGAAAAAAGGTTAGTATGTGCTCATCTTAAAACACAGAAACTACTCCTTGCCACTACCAGCACAGCACATAAATTATATAGGTTCAGTCAGTTCCAGCTAGAGTAAATCAGTTTTTTTGTCAGATTTGCAAACCTAATCTGATGTTTAGATCTTTGTTGAATAAGGTACTAAAACAGAAACACTTTCAGGTCAATGAGACTCAAAGATTACACAGAAAATATAGAACATTGCAAATTATCAGCTTAAGTCTAGTTATTTAGAATAAGGAACAGTAACATGAAACACTGAGGGAGAAACAATGATTGCTCCCCTCCAACCTAGTGCAACAACACAGTAGTAGTTCAATATTGTTCCTTAGTTCATTGAGAAAAGATGCATGGAGTGGGATATAACTTATTTGCTAGAATTTCTACATCAATATTATTTCTGCATTACTTTGTAAACCACCCTACAGTGCTTACTGTAGAAAGTGGGCTCCATTACTTCATATTAAGTGTCCTTTAAAAGACACAGAGATCAGCAGATTTTAACAAATATATCTATTTTCATGGAAATACCTTCTGTGCAAAGGTCTGTTCAGGGCATATTAGTTAGGCTGATATCCAGATGGACTCTGGATACCTGACAACCATGTCACAAAGTAAATGTCTACTGTAATCAGCGTATTGCAGCACAATGAATATCAGTCAGCTTTTCCCCCACCTCCTCACTGGTTACCTTGTCTCAGTCTTAAGACAAAGAAGCATGAGCCTCTAGACTGCCCGGGAATTCTGGTATAATCCAAGTAGGTTTCCTAATTTGTCCATCTGGGGAGTAAATTCTGGGCTCATTCTTTTTTTTCCTCGGGGATAGAACTGTTCCTTCTTTTTCCATATAATCTGTTTGTTAGGCCACGCGTGTATTTACTTGCAGGTTTGTGTTAAGCACATTAAAGTAATATCTTTATATATACAAGGAAATCATAATATTTGATAATTTGGTAAATCTTATTAGATTTATTCAAATATCAAAGATAATATCAATTTTTGTGATTATATATACTGAAGAAAAAAGGTCACCTTAGTTTTCCTTCTGTCCTAGGGCACAATGAGCACCACTCACATTGTCCTCAGCTGAGAAGAAAGCAAGAACAGCATCTCCATTTCATCTTTTCCTTTTTGTTCTTCAAGAGAAAAATTAATATCAGTTAATGTCACCTAAAATCCCAGCTAATACAGGATCAGATTTAGGGCAAACATATCTTGCAGAGCTTCTGTAACACTGACTTCTTCCCTACAGGCTGAGAAGTCTGTCTCTTGCCGGCAGTCTCCATGCAGCTGATGGTTTGCTTACTATGACTGAAGTTGCTGGGAAACCTCTTCCTGTAGGCACTGCACAGGGGATGCCTGACCATGGTAGTTAATTGGTAAAAGGGAATATTAAAATATCACTGATGACGATACCTCCTATGCAGATGCCCACACTTAAGCTGGTCACTCTAGGCTCCCTCTTTTGTCAACAGAGAATAAATAGCAGGTGTGGGTTTCATCCCACTTAAAACATTCACATGGTCCATTACAGATGTTTTAATACAGTTAAAATTATTAAAATTTAAACTATAAAATACCATTAAGCTGACTTGTCCATATGCAGACACCAATGCTGAACATGCTTACACACGTTCGTACAGACGAAATGCCAGTATGACTTAACGGTGTAAAACAGTGGTAAGACAGAACTCATGGTATGGTATGGTATGGCATGGTATGGTATGACAGAATCACAGAATCACAGAAGCACAGAATCACAGAATCACAGAATCACAGAATGTCAGGGGTTGGAAGGGACCTCAAAAGATCTAGTCCAGCCCCCCTGCCAGAGCAGGATCACCTGCAGTAGGTCACACAGGAATGCGTCCAGGTGGGTTTTGAATGTCTCCAGAGAAGGAGACTCCACAACCTCCATGGGCAGCCTGTGCCAGTGCTCCAACATCCTCACAGTGAAAAAGTTTTTCATAATATATTTGTGGAACCTCCTATGTTCGAACTTGTATCCGTTGCCCCTTGC
>NW_009726808.1:0-6642 GCF_000703405.1 Apaloderma vittatum
CAGACCCTTCCTCCGCTCCGTTGACCTTCTCCAGACCCTCTCCAGCGTCTCAATGTCCTCCTTGTAGCGCGGGGCCCAAAAGCAAACACAGGACTCAAGATGCGGCCTCTTAGTGAAGCTGCATAAGGACCAATAAAATACACTTGGATCTTATTTCAAAAGCAGCTCAAACTATGTAACTACCAATCCACAGAGCTTGGTACTATGGTTTTAGTAGAAAATAAATCAAAGCAGCTTACCGGTGTGAAGAGTGTGCAGGACAAACCTCCGGCTGTCTCACACTGCAGCTCTGCATTACGCACATTTACAACGTTTGAGGGCGACAGGAAGGTGCCGTTACCGCTGACAGAAAGAACTGCCCGTTTAAAAAACATCCCCTTGTTAGGGCTTCTCCACGAAGACAAACTCCATCTCGGACAGAACAACGGGCACCACCACCGCCAGGAAATGCTCTCGTGTAACAGCTGCTGTATATTAATAAAAGGAAACTTTTGCCCCAGTTGTGCTCAATTACTTAAGTATGTCCTTCACTAATTATCTGCCTAACAAGATACACCTCGAGTAACGACGGCTTTTCTCCATCCTGGGGACATATTCAAGGCTCATCAGTCACGTGCAGGGCAAACAGGCTGTAAGACAAACTCACGCAGTTTTTGTTGCAGCAACATGAGAAAGACTCATTCAAGGCACTCACGTGCAGGGCAAACAGGCTGTAAGACAAACTCACGCAGTTTTTGTTGCAGCATTTAAAAGGAGCATTTGATTCACTTACCTGTCTTGATAAGCAGGTAAAGTTTGTGAAGTTTTTTTTTTGATGTGATAGGAGTCCTGGGCCCCCTTTTTGGTTCTTTGAACGATTTCTCCATGTGAATGAGAACGTTAATAAACTTTTTAAAGGAAAGAAAAAGAGCTGGACCTCTGAGCTGGTGAAAACAAAAGGGTCGGCATCCAACCTGGCAGCAATTTAAACTTGATAGTCAACGCATCGAAATATTAGCACCAACATCTCCATCATCTAAATTCCGGTGCCACCTATCCTTACAACATATTTAGGTTCAACTAAAAGTACATAAAGCCATCACTAGACACTAAACAAGTTTTGAAAAAAGAAACAGTATCAGAAGAAGGCTGCCAACCATCAAAAGAACACCTCTACTACGGGTTAAAAACTGAGATTGAAAGGACCCTGCCCGTTAGATGGGGCACCCTGATGAGGAAATGGGAGGACCTTGCAGCAAAACCAAACTGGTTTTCCACAAGTTTCCCCTCTGCTGGGTCCCAAATCTCACGATTTACCTCCCAGGGAAGAGCTCACCACGAAAATGCAAGAGCTTCTCTGCTGAAATAACTGAAAGGGCCACAGCACAGAAACTCCAGGCTGGGGCTTGACGCAGACTGAAAAAAAAAAACATTTAAAATCTCTGTTTTGTGAGAAACATTTAATTCAACACCATGAATTACAAGAGGACAGACTTACAGAATAATAACCATAACAGACTGTTCAAAAAGGAAAATAATTTTTACGGGCTGCAGCACCAGGTGAGGTTCCCCAAAGCAATACCTGATCGAGCCGCAGGCAAAATACAGGTCAGTCTTCTTGCAGTACTTCAGATGAGCAACCTCAACGAGATTTTTGCATTTTTCAAACCTTTTACAAAAGAGTTAATACAGTATCGATCGCTTTGGCATGGGATTACTTCTCAAGGAGCTTACACCTATTCAGACGGCTAAGCTGAACTACTCCCAAAGACTACGACACTTCCCAGGTGATTCCCCAGGGCCCCTCGCTGTCGCTTCTAATCATTCTTACATGATAAAGGCTCTGGGAGCTACTTTCTTCCCCAAGTTTTGGGATACCAACAACTCGTACAACTGGTTAGTGGCACAATATTTAATCTACCACTTTACACCGGACTCTCAGCTGAGACGGCCGCGCGTGAATTACGCGACGGATACCCTAAGACTAAAATAACTTTTGCAACCTTCTTTGAGCTATAAATTCTCGTCTTCCTCCCTTCTGCCTATTCGCCCTCCCCGGATAAATCCATTTTTAGCCACAAGTCCCCCCAATATGCTCACAGACGTACTAAAAGAGACTGAGGAATCAATCAAGGTACCAACGGTGAAGCCAAATACTTATAAACACATTAAGGCAGGTTTCACATCATCTCGTTTTTGGACACAAAAATGCTGGTCACTTCACTGCACATGCAAATAAGAAAGATTTAATACTTAATAAAAAGCTTTAAATTCCGTTTTTCGATATCAATTATAGAAAAATCAACCTTTTTTTTTTTTTTTCTTGTTTTAAAAGAGGTCGGAACATTACTGCACACGAAAGCAGATGTGTAGACACACCTATCGGAATGGATCCCCTTTCCTCCACACACACAGAAACAGAGGTCAGGGGTCTTGGCACCAGAAGAAAAAGGAGGAAGTTTTCCTCAGCGTCGGTCAGAAAAGAGTAATCCTTCCATTCCAAGTCGAGAAGGTCCTTCTAACCAGACTGAAACCACAGAGTGGGTACAGTTGTCCTCGAAACCGCGCTCAGACACACGCAGAACTCCGTATTAAAAACGTGCACGGTAAGTGCAGTCGGTGTGGTGTGGAGCTAACTAAAAAAATAAAACCAACCCTGATTGCCACTGACGTGAGGCCAATTCCTCAGGCGTAACTTCCCCTCCCTACATCAGCCCCTCGGGTGGAAGAGGCACAGGCAGTCCATCTCCGCAGCTACGCTTCCACGACCAATGTGGTCTCGCGAGGAAAAGGAAATTCAGGAATTCGGCAACTCTCCCCCAGTTGACACACGGAATGAAAATCCACAACAAAAAATGACCTCCCGACAGGCTGGTACAAACAAGTAGCCTACAGCAGAGTAGCCAAGGAGTGAAACAGCATCTCTCTCGCTTGTGTTAGAGAGAGGATTGTTTCTACAGGTCACTGTTAAAAGTAGTTTGATAGAAAAGTTTAAAAAGGTATCACCTATCACTGACCCAACAAAATAAAATAAAAAATATAATTACAAAAAATAAGAGAGGACATTTGGTTCCTAGTGTTTTCCCTCCCACCATTTTATATTCCTCGATTCCCTCCCTCTTTCGCATTCCCGATTACCCTACCCCTTTAGAAAAAGGAGGGGGAGTAGAGTTCAGGCAAGTTCCATCGTCAAAACTCCCCAGCAACAGAAAGAACCATCGGCTTCTCAACGTTTGCCCCTGAAGCGTACGTCCGGATGCTCATAGGTACAGTTGGATTGTTGGTGCAATTTACTCAACAGACACTCTTGGCTTTCTAAATAGTTGTGCTGACCCTGCTGATAGGGCTTGTACTGGGAACTCGTAGATGGAACTCCCTAGAAGAAAGAGAGGGGGAAAGAAAAAAGATACCTTGTAAGTCAATAATGACTTTTTTTTTTAAAGTAAACAAGCCCTTAAAAGAATAAAGCACCACGGCCACAACACATCCTATTTATCTCCTGTTTTTCACCTTCAGCAGAGAGTTTGTTCTGGTTCTTTGCTGCCGCCAGAGCTTTGTAGTAGAAAGGAATGCAAGATAATCACTTGTCCAAATAAAGCTACCGTTAGAGATGTGGTAAAACAAGAAAATGTTACAGAAAGCCCAGATATAGTATTTCCCAAAGGCCAAGCGGATTTCATGTTATAATCAACACTGCAGCCTGAAGGATTACCTAACATAAATCACTTCTCCTTCCACCTGAAATACAGCTGCCACTCCCTCCAAAGGGGTTTTTCTTCTGCTATTCATCCTAAAAATATAATTTCTTTTTTTCTTTCCTGCCCCTCTCCACATTCTTGATTCTTGCCTCACAGGCTCTGGAGCATCCCTAATGAAGTACCCAGGGTATTGGCTATCCTATCTCCGCAACCCACCACTAATTGCTTTTCTTAGGCTCAAACTTAAAACGATCCAAATTAACATCAGCGAGTTCTGTTTTCATCTCGCTGCACGAGCTGCACCGACGACACAGACAGCGCTCCTGGCGAGGGCTACATCAAAGAAACACGGCAAGGAAGAAAAACCTCTGCCTCACAGCACGGCGCGCAGTCCCTGTCAAGTGCAACGTTTAATATTTAAGGGAGCTCCTGTCGGGGGGGATCTCGACTCAGCCTTAAACATCTGGCTTTTTTCTGCTCCGTTACACGGTAAGGCTTCATTATTTGGAGCTACTTTGGTTTCCAATGCAATAAAATAAGAATTCCAGTGGCACCTTTCCAAAGTTCTGCTGCACAAAAGGGGAGTTGGAGATACACCTAAAACCAAGAAGCAAGCCCCATGGGATACTTTGAGGGCACGCACAACGTAAAGGCACACGGCTGCGAATCCTGGAGTTACTCCTGTTACACCATCTTCGACTTTTCAGACGTTTCCAGATTTTGAGTTCATACATGCTTCTGGTACTTTCAGTGTTTAAATTCGCACCACAGATCAAGACTTTTAGCAATTTCCTTTCTGAAAACATTTCTGGCTTCAACAAAATACAGTGAGAAAGGCTACAGTCTCCTCACCTGGACTATACATTCTCCATCTCCTGGTCATGGTCCTGCTCCTCCTCCTCTTCTTCCTCTTCTCCTTCTTCCTCACCTCCTTCTTTCTCTGAAGGAGCTTCCCCATCTCTTGCTATTTCCTCTACGTGAGCGAGCATATCGGCCATCAGGGCTTCCTCCAGTCTCTTTCGCACCTGCTGCACCAGTTCCTCTTGTTTCCTGCCCCAAATCAATGAAAACTGACATCAATCCTCAAGGGAATCTCAAATCCCTCACCCACACAACGAGTTGGGTTGGAAAGGACCTTGAAGATCACTTGGCTTTAACCCCCCGCCACGAGGTTGGGTTTGAAAGAGCCCTCTGCAAGAACTGCATTGGAAAAGAATTGCCTGGCATAATACTGGAAGTGAAGACAAAAGAAACACTTTAAAAATTTGTCTGATATTTTCTACCACAAGTCCTTAGCATTGATTGCACCATTTTTAATTCTGGCTGAACCCTGACTCATCTAGCAGCTGTCTCGAGATTTCTTTTTTTTTTTTTTTAAAAAAAGAATTTCTACTACTAATATTAATTTAAAGAAGAAAAAGTCAGCCTGCCGTGCTCAGATTTCCAAAAACGAGACTGCAGAAAATCACCTTCCTGACCATTTCAATCTTTCTGCTCATTCTCCTTTTGAGTCATAACCTTACATTTTCTGTCAAAGCTGTAGTCAAGACGTGATCAACAACCAGTGGCTCATGGGACTCCTATTTCACCTCAACCACAGGAAATCATAAAGTTACAATCAGATCATTTTTCCTAGTCATTCGTGTATAAATCAAGCACACACAAAAAAAGTCATCCTGTAATTCAAAGAGATTTATCAGACAAAAACAAATACTACCTTAAAACACTGTTAATGAATGGGAAGTTTTCAGGTTGTGTCTTCGGTATATTCAGTTCTCTATCAAAGGCTTAAAGCTGAACTTTACCAGTCTTGATTTAGCAATGTAACTCACTAGTGAAAGCAAGTTACACCTAAATAAACTGCAACCTTGTTCACTGCCACCACAGCAGTTAACGCTTTTATTTGGTCCTGCGCTGACTCAGAGGAAGGCAAAGAGAACCGAACCGCGCTGCTCAGGATTTCTCCAATCCCTTCTTTGCTCAGAGGTGCCTTAATCAAGGTTAACGCAAATTCAGACACCTTTTTCAATAAAAGGAGATGTACTCTGACATGAAAAACAAATAAGAACCTGAATCACAGAATCATTCAGGTTGGAAAAGCCCCTTAGGATCATCCAGTCCAATCACTGACCCTACTCTACAAAGCTCATCCCTAAACCATCTCTCCCCCCCCAATCCCACATCTCAGCGGCCTTTAAACCCCTCCAGTGGTGGGGACTCAACCCCCTCCCTGGGCAGCCTGTGCCAGTGTCTGACCACTCTTGCTGTGAAAATTTTTATCCAAATGTCCAGTCTGAGCCTCCTCTGGTGCAGTTTGAAGCCATTCCCTCTTGTTCTATCGCTAATTACTCATGAGAACAGGCCAGCATCGATCTCTCTACAGCGTCCTGTCAGGGAGTCATAGAGAGTGCTGAGGTCTCCCCTCAGCCTCCTCAGAGCAACTGATCAGAATCAAAATAGTTTGTACCTAATATCTTCATCCGTCACCATAAACGCTTTGCACAGGGGCTGTGAGGTGTTCAGCCAAACTCCGGGATTTTTCTCGACAGCTGCCGACAGCTGCCCCGTGATGGGCATCGTGCTGGTGTGCAGGGCACTGGCTATGGCCGAGAGAAGGGTCTCATCAGTGCAGCCCGGTCCAACCCCTGCAACCGGGAGGAAAAGCGATCGTCAGCGTTGCCCAGGACAAAGAACATCAAAGCAGGACAACAGGTATTATTTGTTAATGAAAAAGCATAAATCTCAGCCTTGAACACTTCTAACAGCATCTGTAGAACTCCCTGCGAGGTTATTTAAACCTGGTTCAACTCCTTGTTCTGTTAGACACAACAGAATAAAAATTAAAAAAAACAATTGGGAATCCACTGGAAGTTGGTTTTTAACAAAAGAATCAAGAAGCCTGGCTTCGGTATCACCTTGGGACAAAGGGCAGGCGGAGCACTAACCGTTCCTGGTGACTCGGGCA
>NW_009726808.1:6673-14371 GCF_000703405.1 Apaloderma vittatum
CTCCGCCGAGCGCCGGGGAACAAGAAGGTCACACACAATACTGTCAGATCAGCTGATTGGTATCAAACCCCACCCTCGGAATTAAGGGCAGACCCTTGATTACCTTGTAAACCTTTTGGAAGGTCCATTGTTTTCACCAGCTCCTCTGCGATGTCAAAAGCATTCAGTCCACTTAATTTCTTCTCCCAGAAGAGCTGACATCAAAGAAAGCGTTTAGTGGCACAAACCAGAAATGGAATTGACAACTACACAAAGCACCCGCTTGCTGTCAAAAGAGGGACAGACAATTTTAGATTGGATTTACTACAGAAGGGATCTGCAGGCAACAATCCTCGTTGCCAAATCAGCCCCAAAACAACTCTGTCCTGAGCTGCTGCCTCGAAAGAAACTTTCTTTTCTCCCAGGGACCGGTACTTTTCACTGCTTTGGAACTGCAACAGCCAGGCAAGGTCTTGCTGTCTTTCATCTAAGTGCACGTAGCATGGGACAGCCTTTTTCACACTCCTATTCCTCTCCTGCTCTCTCTCACACGTACCACAGAAGGTAAGGAATACAAGAACTGTATCCAAGCTCTCCCCAAGGGAAAGCCTCATTTTATTCCTCCCTAGCAGTTTCTCAGGACAACCACCACGTCCAGTCCTTGATCATCTTCAGACCCCACGAACACATGGTTTGGTGGCAAGTCAGGTACTTCACCTAGCTCAACCTCCACACATAAAGATGTTCCATGAAAACTGCGAGTCCCATCTGTTTTGCAAGAAAGTAGTTTTATCTAGGTTTTACTAAACTATGAATTTGCCCCAAAGAGCCTACGCATGCCTGTGAAAACAGGAGCGTAACTGAACCCACGTTACTTCCTCAGTTACCACCTCCCGACATGGGGAACAAGGACGCTCAAAGAGGTGGATTTTAAGCCAGTGTCTGATGGGATGTAGCACTGCTTTCAAATTTTGAAGAAACATCTGGAGTCTGTTGACTAGAGCTTAAAACATACTGCAGTCCAGTAAAAGCTGTAACTTGACAGGCTCTGAGACATGTAACACACGAGAAAGACACAAGGAAGTGCGAGTTTGACACATTCTGTGCTGTATAATAGAAAATTAAGTATACAAACTAATGTGTGTGTATATATATTATACTTACAGTATATATACATTTCTATATACACATTAAAACCTCTCAAGGACTGTCTCAGAAAACAGACTCCGCCGTTGTCATAAAAGAAGAAAAAGGATCACGTAAGGAAAGTGGGAACAGAGCCTAGGAAGCTGCATTACAACTAGTAGTAAAGTGAGCAGCGAAGCTGCACAGGCCAGATTACGACACCGTTGTGTAGCGGGGCCCATCTCTGCTGTCTCACTGATTGCGCTCACTCAACAATCTGCACTCACCTATCAATCGTTTCCACAACAGGGATATAAATCTCTACCCAGCTCGGAGCCTTGCCTGTCGACATCCTGTCCCGAGCACCCTTTTATTGTCTTAACTAGCCAAGGAATAGCAACAACACCGCAAACATGCCCCAGCTCCCTAACGCTAAAACCATGACCTGTTTAAAAATCCAACCGAAACACCCCGACCACCTCATTCCATTTCAAACAGAACCTCACACTCCCAGAGCCTGGTTTGAAGTTTGCAGAAAAGATTTTCAGTGTGAAAGGCGGGGAGTTTTAAATTTCATCGACACCATCTTCCCTCTTGGAATGGTGCATTTTAACTCCACCAGACCTACAAGGGTTTAAAATGAACTGATCATTGATACTGAGGCCAGACTAAGCGAACATCTAGCACTGAGAGGTTACAAAGGCAGACGCTAGAGGAGAGGATTCAGAGAAGCCCCAGTGTGAGCTCTGCAGAGGCAACAGGCTGTTGGTGACGTTACTGACACATGAACACCTTCCAAAGGCTGCTTTGAACAGGTACCTCTTATTTTAGGAGAGCCCAACCTCAAAGCCACACTTGTTCCACGCACACTTCTTGCATCCTTGTGCTGGATGAAATTAAGCTGCAAGATTTCCTTTCGTTTTGGTGTATTCTGTTGTTTGCAAACACACGCTACTGTAAGAAAACCACTTGGATTTCATCATAATAATGGCATTCCAAGTGAATTTATGACTTTATTCATCCATGTAGAGATAACTACCTATGCTACACGCATCTGAAGAAAAGGCCTGTGCAGGCAGGGTACGATCCCTTGTGCTACACCACAAACATCACTCTGTATGTGGTGTGTACAAGGAACAGGGATTTCTTGAAACACAGAACAACTGGAACATTTGACAGCAGCTCTAATTACAACGCAAGTGTTCCCTAAAGTGGTTACGAGGTCTGCCTGAATTTGCAGATAATACTTAATTTCAGCATCAAGCGAATTGGAATCCAAACGCTGGAGTCTGGTTACAAAACGTAGTGCACGCAGCGCATTATTTATTAGAAATGGGTTTTGTTTTGATTTGAAAAGCTGAGAGCTCTGTCAGTTATCGCTTCTGCAGTCTCAGAGACTTCAGATTGACCCAGACTATTTGTTCAGCATCACAGAATTCAAGTGGCTTATTCTGGGAACGTCCCAGCAGCAAAACGAGGAGTTTATTAGTTCTGGAGAAGAAGCTACTAAACTGCAAAAGCCTCACCTGCCGGGGCTGGTCCACAGCTTTTTGGGGATCGCTCTTCACCTTATTGCTGGGGTGGTTTGTGATCTTCGTGACAGGCTGTTTGAATATGGAGGCCGTCTGTCTGACGGGCAGCGCCGTGTTCAAGTCGGGCTTGCCCTGAAAGTTTCAAACAAAAGGAGTGGAGAAGCCCACAAAAAAGATTTTCCATTGGCTACTTCGGCCCTAAAGACGTACAACAAGGAAGAGTTCATGGGCTTGAAAACTTGTCTGATGACGCACACTATTTGAGTTAGACCGCTAAAAGTGTCTAACTACGTTCAAACCTAGCCTTACACCTACCAAAATTAAAAGTCTTCCATCCTTTCACATGGTACTTAACACACAAGCCTCCTCTTATTCTAGTTTCCACAAACTGGTTTTATCCCAATTTTGACAAGATTTCAGAGCTGGAACACCTCGTCTGCACGTTGACAGTGTTGTTGATGACTAAACCAGAGGATTTTGACATAATGCTCGTAATAATTAGAAAAATCCTTAAGTGGAATTTAGGGAATCCAGAAATCATCTTAAACCATTCTTTTTAATCCAGCTGCAGAAACCAATAAACAAATCAATACAGCTGGAAGCTTGATGGCTTTTTGTTTTTTCTTTACCTGTCGGTTCTTAACACAACTTGGTTTTTAAAGGGAGCTCATAACAATCCAGTTTTCACGACGTGACTGCATTTTATGTTAGCGGGACCAGAGGAAGACCGTTCCTCATTCCAAGATCCAGCACGCAACTCTCCAAATGGCTGCAGGACATACTTTGATCCTGAGGATGCAGACGCCACGTCTGCTTAACTCATGAGATACAGAGAAGATGCATACAGGAAAAATATTCCAAGCCCTCTGTGTTTATAAGCCGATGAGAACTCTCCATACGTTCACTTAAAAGTTTGGGCAGAATTTTGAGCCTGCAAGATGCATGTTAGCTGCTGGTCTCTGCAGCAAGGCACATTTCTCTTAAAATATCTCGACAGCCCCCAACACTGAAGGTAATTCCAATCACTCTGACAACGATGACTCTTGACCGGCTGAAAATAAGCATTACGCTATTCTCCACACCTAATAGTTAGGCGTAGAGATGTAAGATTCAGGGTTCTGACAAACTTTCTGCCATCCGATTAGATACTTCAGAATGACTCGAGTCAATCTATCCAGACAGGGAACATCTCCATCATCTCCACTAAATCTTCACAATCAAAATCCCTACGTGCCAAACAGAACCTCTTTTATTCTGTTCTGCCGATAGGCCTTGCCATCCTCTCGCCTCTCCAGCTTTTTTTTTTGCCCCAAAATCAAACACTCTGAGGGGTAGCCTGGCTGGTACAAGGGCAAAGCTGCTGCATCTCAGTCTTACTTTGGCTTGGTTGGAACAGTCGTAGCGCATCCTCTGTCTGTTCTTGTTCATTTTGTTCATCAGCATTTTGCCCGTGCGGAAGTCAAAAGTGCTCAGGTCCATGGAGCTGCCCAGGTAGCGCGCCAGCTGGGGCTTGCTTCGGAACTTTTTACCGCTTGGGCTGAAAAAAAAATCCCACACAAACACAGAAAAGAAACAAGGAGAGAAATTAAAACCTTCTGGACTTCAGCACCAGCACTCGCTCCAACTCAGAAGAGGCAATTTTTATTTCCTTTGGGGAAATTTTATTTCCTTTTCCTTTGGGGAAACTTTTATTTCCTTCAGTGTGCCGAATTTGCAAGACTAAAGCTGACATTAAACTCTAAATGATGTTATTGCTTTCATATCAGTGCCTTTTCATGACTGCTATGAAGAGTCCTATTTATTGTAGACCAGGTTAAAATGTTTTGGTTTTTTGTTTTTTACGTAAAGAGGAAGATTCAGAGCAGGTATAAATGAAGATAGTTCAATCCACACAACCAGCCTGGGAGACATCAGCACAGATATACTTATGGCTCAGTTGTCTCTAATCATAAAATCCCATTTTTAAGCACTATTTCTTCTCCCAGAAGCGTTTGTGGCACCGCAAACATCTCCTTGGACTCCTTTCCCTCCCTAGGTGAACAGTACATTCAGGTTTGATTAAGAGTCTTTGGGTAGCATTCCAAAAACTTTGGGAGTACACAGGAGAAAGAACTGAATTGCTGACAAGCTGCAAAGCAAAGAGGCTTAAGGCATGCGAAGATAAAGGTCAAAACCTTGGAAAACTCTCCTTTAATGGCAAAATGGAAGAGAGATTCCTTTTAAGCACACGGTTTCATGTGAAAGACTACAATTTGGTGAGCAGGAACAAATTACTTCAACTCCTTGTTGTTGCTGGGGTGTGGGGAGTTTAATGCTAAAAGATAATCCTTTGCACTCCTACAAAAAGCTCTGCTAGGTACGCTCTTCTGGTTTTCACGTGTAAAGAAAAAATACGTTGATTTGTTATGACCACAGAGTAGATCTACATAGACAATGAGCACAAAGTCTTCTTCACAGTCTCATTTCACAACATAAAAACGCCTCTTTATTCCCTTAATTTCTCTCATTTCTAATTTTCCTGCATCTTGTAACTTGTCTGTTCAATCCCAACAGCAGCTCACTCCACGTAGATCACGCTAAGCGCAGGTGAGCTGGGGGTGAAAGGCATTTTAAGACCAGAAATGCCAGTTACTGCTCCACCCGTTTAGCCATTTTCTCCTTTTTAAGAGTGATTTAGTAACGTTAAGACCATTTTCTTCAGCCATAGTGCACGGAAGTGGAGTGATCCCCTCCCTACAAATAAATATCCTCTCGCTGTCCCAAGACCTCGCGTAGAAGACAGAAGGTGACGTCCCAGTGGGATCTCACTACACAGCGGTTGCACCTATGAGTTCGACAACTCAATTTAAAGCAACTTCACAATATCTGAGCGTTGAACACGATGAAGAGGTTCCTACATATCAGAAGCGGAATCTACATATTAGGGTTTTTTCCTTCTGAGGAGACAAACGGTATCGGTGCAACTTACACTTGCCAGAGACAAATCCACATCGATGAGGGTTAAGGGGACAGCTGGGGCTCTGTGATTAAGGTACCCTCTGTTACTCCTGAAGCCAGAAATGCTACTTGTTGTAAGGTTTCTACTTGAAGGCCAAGAATAACTTGAAAAACTAAAGTTGTCACCAGATGAGAGGAAAGAAGCATCACTATTTCAGCAGCACAGGTCCCGCTCTGCCACAGCAGTGGTGGTGGTGCTGGCAGGAGACTGACAACCCCTCTGGGGTCTCCTCAAAGGGAAAAGCCTCTTTTTCAACACATTATTTGCTTCTCTGAAACCTTCACTAGGGGTGAGGTCCAAAAAAACAGCTTAAGCACAGAATGTTAGTATGGGACAGCGGCAAACCAATTAGTCCAAGTCATGATGTGTGAGGAAAAAAAAAAAAAAAGGGTTGAAAACTTCAGAAACAAACAAAAGTATTAAAAGCTCTCCAAAAGAAGAAGTTCTTTCCCCTGAGGGTGCTGAGGCACTGGCACAGCTTGCCCAGGGAGGTTGGGGATGCTCCATCCCTAGAAATGTTTAACTCCAGGCTGGATGGAGCCTTGAGCAACCTGATCTAGTGGGAGATGTCCCTGCCGTGGCGGGGCGGGTGGAACTAGATGATCTTTGAGGTGCCTTCCAACCCGAATCGCTCTGTGAAAAACCGAGAGATGAGCTAATGAATTATACTGAAACTGAAATCGGAAAAAGTCTCTCGAAGGACTTAGGACCGAAAGGTTAGGGCCGGCCGTCACACAGCATCTGCTGAGAAAGCTCCTCACCCCGACCGCTCCCAAGCTGCTTCTCCTGCCCCGTGCCCACTCCCCGCCACCACCACTGCCCAGGCAGGAAAGCGTTCATGCAAATGCACACTCAGCCAGCTGGGGAAGAACAATCCATCTTTAGAGGGTCGGGAGAAGAAGAGGAAACGCTGTTATCACTGCTTATTCCTCGGCTGGACCAGTTCGCTACAGAGCTGCACAATCCGGCCAGAAGATGACACAGAGAGTAGGAATAAGCAGACAAGAACGGACGCTGGGTCCAGAATCAAATTTGAAACCTCTTTTTAAAAATATAAAGGGAGTTACATGCCTCAGTCCAGAAAGAGGAGTAACCAATTGCAGCACTGTTTAAGCCAGAGCCGTTTCTGCCACCAGTGAAGCCAGAGGAAAAACTCCTACAACGTGAAGAACATAATTCTGCTTCCTCTTCTGAGGCTCACGGCTCCAATTTACAGTTTGGTGTCTTAGGAATTTTTAAAATAAACTATCACAGTGAATCGTGCGCTTAGAAGCACAGCGTAACACAACAACAGAGCCAGATACACTTAGAGACTGTTTTAAACGAGCACAGCTCTTCAGCTTTTTCATTTGAGTGTATGTTCTGGTAATTTTGCAACGGAACTGAAACTGCTCAAAGTCTAAAAGGAACCCACCTGAGATGACTCAGAGTCCTGTCTCTTCCTGGGGAAGCTTGGCCCAAAGGAAAAGCACTGAAATGTTCAGAAGAAAAACTTTTATTCTGATTATGTCTTCAAAAAAGGTAATACCGTACGAGGCTTCTCGGGAACAATAGCACACCGGGGGGACAAAGCTACAACTCCAAGCTGACAGTGAACTTGCTCAGTCAACACAGACAGAAAGGAAGTGGCTGGCGGGTGCTGGAGCTGTCGGGATCCCTCCGGCAGGATCGTGTTTGGTAGGACACAGCCATGGAGGGCACCTACAGACACTTGAGAGGGTCAAAAGGGAAAAAAAAAAAAAGGAAGAGGCAGCCCCAAACCAACAAAACTTGTGCAGCAGGCTTGCTTCCTGCACATCACAAGGCACAGAAGCAGTAAATCAGCATTTCTGAATTCTCAATGTCGTTAAAACACCGGCGTGTCCTTTAGAACATCACAGAATATGAAGTCTATCTCCTTCTGCTCCAGAGCGAAAGTATTGCTCTGCCCTCCCGTTTTTGACATCCAGAGATTTTGAAGAGACCCTGAAAGGAGATACCTTGGTACAAAACTCCCAAACCCAGCCTCTCCTAACCAACGCTGCGGGCGGTGATACCGCGAGCGCGCCAGACTGGCTTCCCCGC